>NC_086245.2:32893286-33193286 GCF_036321145.2 Pelmatolapia mariae | reverse complement strand
AAAAACATCAGCATCCATCATGTCCTCCACACAGACCCAGATCGATTGTGGTCAAATTTGAACAACTTAAACAAAAAAGAGATGGTAAAGAGCTGCGGCCGGGAGCTGAGAGGAATGGACTTTGTAAATTACCAGTTTCCCAAGATGATTCTCGAGCGATGCAGGTCCTGTTCCTGAAACGAAAGAAGTTGACCTAAGGATGCTCCCGAGCTGTCATCGCAGTCGCTTTGTCACCATGCTTAAAACTACTGGTAATTCTCATCATTTACGCTTCCCAAATAAATGAAGGGTCCTAACATTTATAGTAACAATTATAGTCCTGCCTGCTTACTCAAGTTGTCTGCCGCTAATCTTAGTATATCACCTTTGCTTTTTATTTTATTACTCTGGTTCAAATGTTTTTGGATCATTCAAGTAAAACGTATAAAGGGCAGTGAAAAGTCACACATTAAGTTTTTCAGTGTATAGTATCAGCACCAAAATGTACTTGAAAATAAATGCCGTTCAAAATTACTATCAGTATTTTTTTCTCCATTTATATGAAACATGGTGCATTTTGGATTAATATAACTGTTTCATGTATGTTTTTGTTTGGTATTACTGCTGCACATGCTTATTTGCTTTATATATTTTGAGTTCATCTACAGCATTACATTGTTTTCCATCTGATTTAAGACAGTTATGAAATGGTAATAAAGGGACATTTAATATATCAGCCTATTCTTCATTTTATCAGAGACATGCAATTTTATTTTTACCCATATAAGTAAGCTTTCAGACAAATGAAGCTTTTGCATAAGTTTGATAAGGAAGATCTGTATTCACACATCTGTCTGCTTCCCAGGTGTCGCCGGCTAACCTCAGCTTTATATCACGTCCACTTCTCCACGCTGTTAAGCTGATTGTGACATCACTGGTCTAGTCCAATCATCTTTCTGTCAGCCTTCTTCAGGCCAATCAACTTTAAATCTCACTGTGCATCTGTCGCTCAGTTTTAGTTTCGGCAGTAAGTACTCCACATGTTCTGTATGAGTAACCAATGTAAAATCTTCTTCTGTTAACTCTGTCCCCAAGTTCTCTTTCTTCTGTCTTTCTAGTCCCCCAGTCTTGTCCGTCCTGATTGTAATAACTCAAAATTAAAAAAAAAAAAAAAAAAAAAAAAAAGGAATAAAAATTGAATAACATATGATTATCAAGTGTACAAGTATAGCAAAAGCTATAATGGTCCACTTGGGAAAATGTGTTTTGTTTGGCCTCTCTCAACAATTCTGATTGCTACACTGTTGGACAGGTAAAAAATAAATAACTAAATTAATTAATTAATTAAAATAAATAAATAAAATGAAATAAAATAAATGGAGAGCGGGTGAAATATGTTTCCACCTTCAAGTTTCTGGGCATGCAGATCTTCAATGCCTTGCAGAGGCTACACTTCCTCTGTGTCCTGGACCAGAAGCTGTTGCTGGCTCCTCAGTGGAGAGCATGCTCTCCTACTGCCTGGGTGTCTGGTACGCAGGGGACACAGGAAGGCTGCGTAGAGCACAATGAGCACTGCTCAAAAAAATCACTGGCTGCCCTCTGCCATCCCTAAAGGCCATTGCCAGCCCCTCCTTTCTCAGGAAAACTAGGGCCATCACAGGTGACATCTTATAGGCATTCACAGTTTTAAAAGATTGATTTGTCATCTAAGAAGAGAAGTTTCTGGGCATTTTGGGCATCCTAAATAATTGAATGCTGCTCAAATTTCTGTGCTGTTTGTTTCAGAAGTTAGTTGTCATAACTGTTCAATAATTTGAATGGCATGTCCTTTTCAATGTCTTCACATTTTTTCTGTCTTCAGTGCTTTAAACATTGAGCATTTATCTTCAGGTTTAAGGAGTACTAGCGTTGGTAATAGCAGAAGTAGACCACCTGTGTTTCTTCTGTTTCCTGTCCTCCACAGGAGTGATTCCAGCATGGTTCTTAAAAGGTCAAATTGGAAATACATGCATCTCCATATTTCATGCCATTATAGCAGCATCTCCCTAGACACAATGCAGTAACAGTTTCCAGTCTTCACTGACTGCAAACTCAAGATGCATCTTTGAAAGGGCATGCAATTGGTAAATCGGTATCTCTATCTGTACATGGTGAAATTTCAAAGCTCATCACTAAATAGGTACACAGCAAATCCAGCATGCCCAAATTAACACTGTCAGATTTGATTTCAACACTATTAAAGTGTCTATATGGGTCCGCACCACAGAGTGTTAATTGAACTCTTTTGGAGAGTTGGTATCTTAACTCTGATTTAGCGTTAAATACCAAATCTGTCTGGAGTTGACTATCTAGGTGACAAGAGTTTATATAATCTCACAAAGTATCTTATTTTAACTACATAAGAGTTATCTGCTAATTAATTGTAAAAGGTATACATTTTACTGTTCTGAACTTTTAGAAATTCCTTGGGAAATAAACATCACTATCCCAGCCTTACAGGCAAAAAGCATATTTGAAACCAGAGGTTAAAGATGAACTAGAAAACAGCTGGAAATTCTTTTAAGCAGTTAAGTGATGAGATGCCTGAAAATGTGTAAACCACAGAGATGCATTAATTATATCAATCTATTTGCAGTCAGTTAACTATATTCGGTAAGACAAAGGGAAATGTGAGTATTGTATACCCTGAAACACTGTCCATATTTACTTTTTAAACTACTTTAAAAAACCCTAGGAACCAAAAGAAGAACAATTCTGTGAGTGAAGTGCTCTATAGCTCTAAAATAGGATCTGGTTAATTTCTGATTTTTTGTGAGTATATCCGCAACATTTGGTTTGACTGCATCACCATAAGAAACCAAAACCTGTATGGCAGTTTAGCATTTATACTCAAGCTTTTATCATACCAGTTATATAAAAAAACAACCTTCATGCTAACTGGAAAAGGTTAAGGTGAGATGCTGACACTGCATTTCCTGCTTCTGTGGGCAGGGATTGTTACAGAAGTTACTTGCAAACTGGATCCTATTACATAGCTTGTGATTTTAAACCCTGATCTAAAAAAATCAACATTATAAACCTTTAAAATGTAATAGAGAGAGGGGAATAAAATAATAAAAAGACTCGAAAAACAAAGAAAACAATGCAATGGACAGAATGCATGACTGAAAAAGCTTTAAAAATATAAATAAAGCTTTGCGTGCGTATGTTATAGCAGTTGGTAAAGGAAAGCATCTTGGATGGGGAGCAACTGCATAGCTGTCCTGCCTCTGTTTATGCAGTTATGAGAGTGGATGTGAGAATAAACCACATTAGACTTCTTCCATGCGCAAAGTTTATCTGGTGTCAGCCTGCAGTGTTCTCATTGATTATTTCCTACATTTCATTATGTTAAATTTGGATTCTTACACACAGAATGAGGAGTGTGTTACAGGGACCTTGGTGGGAGGTGCATCTTGGTAGTTTCTGAGCAGACCAGCCATGAGCAAAGACCATCCTGAGCCAACTGCTTATTGTACGTTTTTAACAATTTGTGACAGGATGAATCAAAGCATTAGACAACCCATCATCCTCAATCCTCCTCAATCCTCAGTGGTTCACAACAAGGCAGAAGACAAAGCCTATGAGATAAACTGGCAAATCTGCATTCTAAACCTGCTGAAGGAAATCTCTGCTTGGATAGCTGCACAATAAAACAGACAGAGTAAGGGAGTAAATAATTTCAATGAACTTTGAATGCATCTATTGCTAAGTAAAGAAATGTGGACTAATGTTAACATGTAATTGAACAGGCTGTAAATATAGCAAAGTCAATATTTACATTTAAGTGATGGAAGTGACGGGAAAAGGTAAGCGACCCATGTTGTAGGTGACATCAGACGCCGGAGATTTGGCAGAAAAAAAAGCGAATGGTAGCATAGAATTTAACACAGTTTCTTTAAGCTTCAAGTATACCAAATATACTAATCAATATATTAATCAATTGTCATATAACTAACAACATCTGTCTTATCATCTCTAACACCCTGGAGGACAACAGGGAGAGTTTAGATGCTCTCCAAGATTTCATCAACCTAGTGATGAAGAAGGCCCAGAGTGCATCTTCCCCGGCCAAAATTGAGACGTCGTCATCGAAAAGATGTCGCCCGGCACAACATCGCCTGCTGGCAAAGACATTGCAGACATCCTGGAGTCAATTGACAAGCGATTGTCCAGGTTCGATGGGAGGCTGTCCCTGGTGGAGATTTTACACCGGGAATTTAAATCTCTGAGAGAATCCCTGGAGTTCAGCCAGCAGTAGGTGAAAACACTTGCTGCTGAAAACGCCACACTATGGGAGTCAGTCAAATCTCTCACCGAAAATGTGACCCAGCTAAACATAGAAAATAAAAAAATAAAAGAGACTGTTATCGATCTACAAGCCCGTAGCATGAGAGATAACCTTGTGTTTTCTGGTATTCCAGAATCTGCTGGAGAGGAAGCGGAAACAAAGGTGAAAAGCTTCATTAAAACCCACCTGAAGCTGCTGGAGGACAGTGTGAAGAACATCGCCTTTGAAAGAATGCATCGTATCGGGGCCTTGAGGTTGGTGACCGGGAGACCGCCTCCAATTTTGTCCACTCGCGGCAGGGAGCTGAAAGGAACGGACTTCAGCGTGAACGACCAGTTCCCCAAAGAGATCCTGGAACGACGCAAGGTCCTGTTCCCAGTCCGACGTAGTTTCATCCAGAAAGACTCCCGCGCTGTCATCGCCGTGGGCCGGCTCTACGTGGACGGACAGCTCTACCTCGACCCCGGCACCACTCCGTGGTTATATTAACTGCACTCCAGATAACGATCTGCTACACTCTTTTCTTATCCACTCACACTCTCTCCTTTAACATGTGTTTAGCCTAGCAATATCAGTATGACGTCACAGCAGACATAACATATAATTGGAATGTTTCTGGGTTTTTTTCTTTTCTTTTTTTTTGTCACTCTCCATTCTCGTGGGTTCTTTCTTTCTCTTTTCTTTCACTGTGTCGATCACCTACTTCCCCACTTACCTACAAACAACACCCTCTATTTCTACATATTCACACACTATGATCATGCAAACACATGCGCTCAACGGCAGCACATTTACAACAGCCTCACAAGTGCACACAGACTCATAGGACACACACGTAAGCCACGCTTGCTCATATAAGTTAATATACACACACATAGACTTATGGAGCCTCTCGCCACACATTTTAATTCTTTCTATTTACAAACAGGTAATGTGTTTCCATTCTCTTCACCTGTCTAAACCCGTATGGCATCTTTAGCCATACACACACAAATATGGGCACACTAAGGTTTGTCACATGCAATGTAAATGGAGCTGGCACCAGAGAAAAGAGGTTAAAGATATTTAACCAGCTCAAAAAACTACAGGTAGACGTTTTATTACAAGAGACTCACAGGCCTGTCACAGGTTTAAATGAACTTAAAACACCTGAGTTTCCTAATGTGTTTGCAGCCTGTTATAATTCTAGACAAGAGAGATTAGTAATTTTAATACATAAAATGTTCATTTTCCAGTACTCAATGCAGTTATAGATCCAGAAGGTAGATTCCTAATTATTAAACTATCTACACTTAACAAAAAGCTATGTATTGTAAGTATATATGGTCCAAATGTTGATGACCCCTCATTCTTCCACAGATTCTTTAGTGCACTCTCTGAACACCTAGATTGCACACTTGTTCTTGGGGGAGACCTCAACATGGGACTAAATGAAGAAATGGATAGGCTCAATACAGCAGGGACTCAGCGCAATTAGCAGGCCACAAATATAATCAAACAGTATATGAGCGACGCTGGTCTTTGCGATGCATGGCGCTCCCTTCACCCCAACAGTAAGGAATATTCTATCTTCTCACATGTTCATCACTCCTACTCTCGTCTGGATTATCTCCTAGTCAGCAGCTCACTGCTGAGTGATATTTCAGACACTGAGATTCACCCTATAGCTGTCAGCGATCATGCTCCTGTATCTTTAACAGTAATACATAAGAAGAACGCTATACCAAGTAAAAACTGGAGATTTAATACATCACTGCTCAAAGATGAAGACTTTATAAAATATTTTAAAAAGGAGTGGACTCTACGTTTAGACTATAATGGCACTCCTGGAACATCAGCATTTGTTCTCTGGGAAGCAGGGAAAGCTGTGATGAGAAGTAAAAAAAAAAATTCTTTCTAATCATATAAAAAGAAAGAAGAAAACAAAAATATTCAGGAGCTAGAAAAAAACCATTAAATTATTAGAAGAAGCCTACGTGTCACACCAAGATCAGGAAATACTGAACAAAATACACAAAACAAAACTAGAATTAAATGAAATTATTAATAAAAAAAACCTCAATTCCTAGTACAAAGACTTCGCTTGCAGAATTTTGAATGCAGTAACAAATCCGGTCGATTTCTAGCTAACCAGTTAAAAATAAATAAAGAAAAAACAACCATATGTGCTGTTGAAGATTTATCTGGGAACACAATATATGACCCTGAAAGAATAAACAACATTTTTAGGAATTTCTATGAAACTTTATATTCACCACAAATAAACCCATCTAAAAATGAAATTGATCAATTTATTGACATCGTAATTACTAGACAGTCAAGCAATGGCACTGGATTGGTCACTGACACCAGGTGAACTCCAGGAAGCTCTGATAAGTATGCCCAATAATAAGGCTCCAGGTCCGGATGGATTTCCAGCAGAATTGTACAAAGAATTCTGGACAATTCTGGCACCAGTATTCCAGAGAATATTGCAGGAAATCAAGGAAAATGGCAGACTACCACTAAATATGAACTATGCCAATATTAGTCTCCTGCTAACACCAGGCAAAGACCCTGTATTTCCCTCAAGCTATCGTCCAATATCCCTTATAAATGTAGACCTCAAAATATTCTGCAAAGCTCTCTCAAAGAGATTAGAGAAAATAACCCCCCTCTTAATTCATCCTGACCAAACTGGTTTCATAAAAGGTCGGCACTCATCAACAAACACACGTAGATTACTTTATTTAATAGACTACTCATGCAGTAAAAACACTGAAACCACAATATTATCTTTAGATGTTAGAGTTAACTGGAAATTTTTATTTGCAACTTTACACAAATTTGGTTTTGGAAACTCTTTCATAAACTGGCTGAAAATATTATACAATTCCCCAACAGCTTGTGGCAGAACAAATGACCAAACATCCTCCACCTTCTGTCTGCTGAGGGGCACCAGGCAGGGATGCCCACTCTCCCCTTCACTGTTTGCAGTTTTTATTGAACCACCAGCAGCAGCAATTAGACAGAATACAGTAATTAAGTGCATAAAATGTAAGAATGTAAAACATAAAATCAGCCTTTATGCGGATGATGTGTTACTTTTTCTCCAAAACTCACAAACCAACCTTTCTGAGGTAATTACGCTAATAAACTCGTTTTCAAGAGTTTCACATTATTCAATTAACTGGTCAAAATCTACAGTTCTTCCAATTAATTGCTCCCTCCATAATTCTTCATCTACCCGACTGCAATCTGGAAATATTAGGTATCAATATCTCTCCTAAGCTTGCAGAATTAACCAAATTAAACCACATCCCACTTTTAAAGAAAGTAGAAGGCGATCTGGCTAGATGGAAATGTCTACCCATATCACTCATGGGAAGGGTCGCCGCAATAAAAATGATGGTCTTGCCAAAAATAAATTTATCTTCAATGATCCCGAACAAACCATCACCAGATTGGTTCAGATCTCTAGACTCGTATATTTCTAAATTCCTTTGGAAAGACAAACCCCTGCGTATCAGCTTAAAAACACTACAAAGGACCAAGGACAAAGGAGGATCTGCCTAACTTTAATCACTACTTTTTAGCAAACAGGCTTCAGTTCATCTCAGGATGGCTAAAACACACCTTCTTAGATGAGCCTTTGCTAGATGTAGAACAGGCACTATGTAATAATCTAGAAATTTCAGACCTACCATTTATCAGCTCAAACATCAAACAACATGAATGCTTTAAAAGCATCAACATCAGCTCTTCTCTAACAGCATGGTGGGAGTTTCTAAAAATAATGGAGTTTTCATTAATCCCATGCAAACGTACACCTATCTGGAATAACACTGACATATTACAAAACAATAATATGATTAATTTTCCAGATTGGAGTTGTAAAGGAATTCAATACTTGGAACATGTATTAGAAGGAACAGACTTTATTCCGTTTGACAGACTAGTTATACAATATGGGTTCAACAAGAAAAGATTTTTAGAATATCAATAAATTAAATCCATAGTAAAAAAGAAATTCAAACCGGGTCCACTTGAATTACAAACACCACCAAGTGTGGTACAATTTCTTACTCTTAAATCCCCCAAATTATTGTCTAAAATATACAGAACACTTTCTAAAATAGATGAAACAATATCTCTTCCTATTGCAAAATGGGAAGCAGATTTATCAATCAGCTTAGACCAAAACCTTTGGTCTCAGATTTGCTTAAAAACCTTTCAATTGATTAGAAATCTCAGTCTGCAATTAATACAATACAAAATACTACATAGAGTGCACTATACTGGTCATCGGATGTTCCAGACGGGCCTTACGTCTTCCAACAACTGCTCACACTGTCAAGACAATACACCAGACAATTACATCCACACTCTTTGGTTCTGTCCACCAGTTCAGAAGTTTTGGCGCGAGATATGTGAAGACTTATCAAAGTGTCTGAAATGTAAAATTCCAACCTTCCCTTTAGTGTGCTTGTTGGGCAAATTGGATGTTGTTACTACAGAAAAGAATACAGTCCACATGGTTTTTACTGCCCTATGCGTTGCCAAGAAAATGGTCCTCATGAACTGAAAAAATAAAAATAATCTTAATTCTAGCCAATATAGAAACCATCTAATAGATCACATTAGTCTTGATACAGCCTCTGCCACCACATTAGATCAATCCCTCTGGGCTCCTTTGATCGGCTCCATCACCTAGCGGGGGTGGGGGGGGGGGGTCGTGGTTTGGTCCTACCTTCGCTATTGTGGTTGGTGTGGAGGTAGGGACGGGCTTAGGGCGTCTGGAGAGTCCCTAGGGACGTCATCCCTGGAGGGCTTAACCCGGCTCACTCCCGTTGGCTGCTTGGCGGGGCCTGGCGCCCGTGGCTTGGTCAGGCTTCTTCAGGGGGGGTGGGGGGCCCTCCGGCCTCTGGGCTTGCGGCTCGGTTAACTCTGATGCAGCTGGCTGCTGGCAGAGCCCGCAGGCACGCCACTGCAACCCCCTCTGGCTTCTGCTCCGTGGCTGCTGGGTGACCCCAAGTCTGGGGCTCTCCTCAGCTCTTCCGATGAGGGTGGCACGGATGCCCCTGCGGTGGTCCTTCTTGGGCTCTCGCACTCTGTGGACTCTGGATGTCTGGGGCCTGGATCTCCTCCATGCCTGCTCCATGCCCTAGTGGACGGGGCTATGGCTCCCCACACCTTCAAGCAGATCAATACATGGAGAAACCTTTTGAATACAAGCGTGCTGATCCACACAGGTGTGCACACAGGTGTGCACATGGGTGTTCACTGTTCATAGACACAAACTACACCTTTCTTGGCTGCTACCTCAAAGCGCATTGTGCGCTGTCGATCCTGCGTGCTGCATAACGACATTCATTATTTTGTATTTACTGTTATTTTCACTTATCTAGATTAATGCGATGGTGTTGTGTTAATTATGTTGCTCTTTTTTTGCTTGTTTTCTCCTTTTTTTTCTTTTTTTTTCTTTCAACAGGTGACCTGGGAGATGTTTTTCTTTTTAAGTGCCCTTTCTCACTGTCCCTCTTCCCCTCTGTGTTTCTTTTTCTTCATCTTTCTTTCTCCCTTTCCTATCCCCCAGCAACGTCTGTCCCACCTGTAATAACTGAAAATAACATGAGATAAAATAAATAATAACAACAAAGGTCGATCAAATGGACCAATATGGCAAGGCCATGATGATCCACTTGGTAAAGTAAATCCGTTGGGTGTCTTTGTTGGCCTTCAGACAACAATTCTGACGGCTAAAGAACCAAACAGGACAGGTAAAAAGAAAAAAAAATGCTGTTTCTCTTCCAAAGGTTGTATTATAGAAATAATCCAAAACATAAAGAATAATCTCTAATTTTTCAAATGTTCAAGGAAAAAGGGGGAATTTGTGAAAAGAAAGGTAAATGCCCCAAGGTCCAACCCATTAGGTCTTTGTACTACAGACAAATTTTAGTTGGAACAGGATTTAGAGGCTGCTAAATGATGGTGTGGAGTAATGCCAGGCTAAGCCATGGATGTTTGTGCAGCTGACCCTGCAGAAGCTAGACAGAGAGAGTGAAACTTTGACCTAGTATGCAAATCTATAGATTTGCTGTTTCACTGGAGTACTGCAAATAATGCCTTACTTCACTGCTGCAGGAATTTTGTATCCAAAATTTTGGAACATTATAATTTCCCCAAAATCTCTCAGTATATATGATGTGATGAATTTCTGTTCAGTATTTAACTTACACTGGTATTGGTTAAACTATAACTAAAGCCACACCAGGTCTAATTCAACAAGGACATACTAGTAACAACTGGCCTACTAGAAAAGGTCATACATGACAAGGGCTGATGATATGAAATTCATGAACCACTAATATGCCAGCCAACCCAGTGACAGGGATTTTATGCAAAACGTGTGGCAATACAAATGTATGGATGAGTAAAAAGCCAACATACACACTCAACAGATAGGTCTGTGGTTAAAGAGAAGATGAGAGCTATGGCGTTATTTTTGTGCCACTATTCTGAGTGCGCGTGCCGGCGGGCACATCAGTGCAGCCCCCTCTGGCTTCTGCTCGGTGGCTACTGGGTGACCCCTCGTCGGGGATCTCCTCAGCCCTTCCCATGAGGATGGCACGGATGCCCCTCCTGTGGTCCTCCTTGGGCTCTCGCACTCTGGGGCCTCTGGATGTCTGGGGCCTGGATCTCCTCCATGCCTGCTCCATGCCCTGGGGGACGGGGCTATGGCCCTCTACACCCTCTAGCAGACCATTACATGGGGAAACCATTTGACTACAAGCGCGCTGATCCACACAGGTGTGCACACGGGTGTTTACTGTTCGTAGACTTAAACTACACCTTTCTTGGCTGTTACTTCAAAGCACATTGTGCGCTGTCGGTCCTGCGTGCTACACAATAACATTCAATATTTAGTATTTACTGCTGTTTACACTTAGCTAGATTAATGCGATGGTGTTGTGTTTAGTATGTTGCTTTGTTTTTTTGCTTGTTTTCTATTCTTTCTCTCTCAACAGGTGATCCAGGAGATTTTTTTTCCCTTTCTCACGGTCCCTCTTCCCTTCTGTTTTTCTTTTCCTTCCACTCTTTCTTTCCCCTTTTCCTATCCCCCACTCATGTCTGTCCCGTCTGTAACAACTGAAAATAAAATAAAATAAATAATAAAAACAAAGGTCGACCAAATGGACCAATACGGCAATGCCATGATGATCCATTTGGCAAAATAAATCCATTGGGTATCCTTGTTGGTCGTCAGACAACAATTCTGATGGCTAAAGAACCAAATGGGACAGGCAAAAAAAAAAAAAAAAAAATAGATATCAATTGAGTTTGAAGTATTTCTTTTAGTACAGAATATTTGTACTTTTACTTCCTTTTAAGCTGCGCCTCCAAACATTGCATGCACAACAGCTTCTTTGTGCGTGTGGCGTGGGTTTTACATGCACAGAATGTAATTGTGCCCGTGAAATGAAATTATTTTCTCGGATTATGTTTTTTCTCATGCACGACAGTTACATTTGTGCATTCATTACACTGCAGCTACTTTGAGCTGCAGTGATTTCTAAGGTTTCATATATCAAGTTCAGGGATGGTAACTGCAAAGTTAGAGAGTCTGATTTCCTTATCAATACCGATTATCAATTCCTCATCCATTCTCATTGGGTTCTCACTGGCTTTGAGAGTCACTACTATGGCTAAGGAGCATATCAAAGACATTACATTTGTGCAAATTAATTGCATGCTGTGTGGTCAAATGTTTGTTGTGTTATTTTCCTCCAACTATATTCAACTGTATGTTGGAGGTATAGGAAATACCTCCAACATGCTAAAAGTAATAATCAACAAAATTAATACATTACTTTTGTTATGTAAAGAGCGTTGAGGTCATTGCTTAACAAAAGTATTACACATATTACACACTTTTCTTAAAATTAATGAGTGCGTTGTAGCTTATTACACTATTCGTTACATAACTTTAGCATTTGTCTATGAAATGACCTGAAATTCACTGTCTCATAATTACCATTACCAACAAAACTCCCTATCCTAATAAGGAAAGACATATGATATTTCCTCCTCACACATACAAACTGAAATCAGCTGACTGTAGCGCAAATGGAACTGATAAGCAGGATCGAAAGGCAAACAGACTAACAATTCCAAGGAACTGAACTACTTGGAACCAGTTTTTGTAGAGGGTGGTTTACACTGTTTATTTTTCTTCCTTCATCTTATAAGGAGTTGTGCATGGATTACCCTTACCACCACTCATGATGGGGGCTTACTGCCACACAACTGTAGCTCATTTGTATCATCAGCACTGTGTACTTACAAAACAGCCGTGGCTGTGATTAAGATTGTTTCCCTGCTAGAATGTTACCTGCCTGCTGCCTTTCTCACAAAGAAACTTAAGTCAACCTTTCTGGAGTTCAGCACTACAGCCAGATATTCACAGCGCACAACCTCAAATCCTGTTACCACTTGTGGAAAAAAGAAATGATCTGAAAATCACCTGCCTCGACCGAACGTCCTCAGCCTCCTTTGGAGCTTTCCATTCACCACTCCCAAGTAAGAACTCAAAGACAATTCTTTCTGAGCCATTGTAGTCTCCTTTCCTCTGCCAGTCATTGCCCTCTCAGAGCCTCTCAGAATGCCAAATTAGAATTGAGCTCTCACGCAGCCATTAACCTATCTTGTTAACTTTGTAAATAAACCTTTTTCACTCCATTATCAGAGTTAGCTTTTTTTCCCCACAGTGAAATTATGACAGTGTCAGTATTTAATAAAAACTATGCCAAATGCAGAAACAGCATATGGAAAAACTAAGTACAGTTGGGTTCATTTTGAGCGAGGGAAGACAAATATGCTCCAATTATAAGTTTTCACAATTCATTATCAAAACAGAATTTCAAATTAGTTTTACATGGCACCATGGACCTCCTCTCTCTTGCTCAGAGACAAAATGCTACCACTCCCAGGCAGTAAACAGTTTTTATTATGTGGATACTAAGGTAATTGGTTAAAGTTGGAGGAAAGCCACAGTTCTCCTTATTTGGCTGAGATCCAGCACTTTGGCTCGCGTTTCTTCTTCTACAGCTTTCTGATCATCTCCTTATTTGGAGATGACCCTTCGGCCGGCATTGCTCCCATTACCATGGCAACCATCTCTTGTCCTCCAGTCAGGCCTGTAGAGTAAAAGACGGGGTATAGACTGCATGCCATAAGAGCAGATTTATGTTTGAGGCCACATTCCTGTGAGCAGGTCGTGAGGAAGTGTTGTGTCTGTTAGTATCAGAGTGAATTCAAAACTCTTCTATAATACACTGTGTGCAGTAAAAGACAAAACACAAATATGTGATGCTAATTATGGGATATTAGCCTTAAAGATAAAAATTAATTCCAACAGTACATCCATGTTTCAGTAGTTTAGCTGTAATAACTTGAGGCACTGTATAACTTTAGTCTCTCACGTTGTTATGGACAAATTCTGGCCCACTCATATTGACAAATTAGTTTAAATTTGTTGACATCTGTAAACATTCATTTAAGCACAGCTCTTTCAATTTCCTGCAACCCCATTTCAATTAAGTTGAGGTCTCGACTTTGACCACTGCAACACCATTGCTTTGACCATTGCTATTTTTCTTTTTCAGCCATTCTGTAATAGCCTGACTGGTGACCTTGGGATGATTACCCTGTTCCATGACCCGATTTTGGCCCAGATCTGGCTGTTAGTCAAGCACTCACATTGAACTATTTTGGTTTCCAGAGGAGATCATGGTTGACACAATAAAGAGCCCACATCCTATGGCTGCAAAACAAACTCAAATCATCACTCATCTGTAACTATTCTATTCACAGCAAACAAGCACACATATTTGGTATAAGTCATTTGTGTTGATATGCTGTTTGTTTTTTACTAATTGTGTTGCTTGATTGTAAAACATCTCTGAGTGATCGTGTCCAAAGAACATATTTTGAGTAGTCTTGTGGATTGCTCAGAAGCGTTTTTACAACTGTAAGTGGTCTGACCTTGTCAAGTACTAAGCAAGTTGTGGACCCAAATGCAGGCTCATAGACCCAAGACAAAAGGTAAAATGCACCTGTATTAGCAAATTCACAAGGCAGGAGAACTAAGGAAAACTCAAGGCCTAAAGACACGCATGGGGCAATCAGGAAGATGGAAAACACCGGGGAACACAGCTGAACCTAATTGGGGAAAACAAGACAAGGAAAGCAAAACTAAATACAACACACACACACACACACACACACACAAGACAAGAGAGTGGCAAAATAAACAGGAAATACCAAAACAGAATAGGTAATACAATTACATAGACTTAAGACACAGAAGACACAGATAGGCATTAAAAACTTAAACTCGGGGCATTAACAATAAATAACTGCGGTTATAAAATTCAAAAGAAAACACAATCAAAGCTGAAAACCAAACAGGAAAAAGAAAAGGTAGATTGCTAACTATCTTGAATGTTTTCCACTTGTGGATAATCTTTCTCACTGTAGAATAACATTCTTCAGATTGTTCGGAATAGGGCTTTGAACAACTCCCAGATTAATGGACAGCAAAGTTAGCTTCTTTAAAAATCCTTGCTAATGTGGTTCTCCTTGGAATCCTGTTAACATACACCTGAATACTCCAGACCTGCAAACACCCAAAACTTCTAGTTTTATAGAGGTGCTCACACTAGCTGATAAGTTAATTAAATGCATTCAATTAGCAACATCTGGATGCTATTTATCCTCTTAATTCCCACAGAAGCACTAAGGGTGCACAGCGTTTTTCACATGCATATTTGTAAGATTGTCCGGTACTCACGACACGTAGTACTTAGAGATTGTTGAATGTGTTGACTTGCCATTTTTTATTTCTCTTCCTGTATGTCTGGCTAGAAAAGTAATAAATTTTTTAGTCATATACAAATTCACCCTTGGTTAGTGTGACTCCTTACGGTGGTAGCAATTTGCACACACCTGCTGATTTTGAGAGGTGAATGGTACATCTGTTCAGGGAAATGCCAGGACGCGCAGCACAAAGCTTGCATTTGTCACAGATAGACTTTCCTTCTATAGCTGTGAGCCAAAGGAGTCTCCACTGGAATTGCAGCACCAGAGCTGTCACTCTCAAAGCTCCAGGGAAGTAGAACCAAAGGAATGTCTCATGTGCAATTTTTTCTGAGGCCATAAAACCAGTCTCTCACTCTTTTTGCTTCCTTTTCTACCATTGCTACATGAAGTGGTCTTTCTCTGCTCAGCTTCCCATACAGAGCTGAAAGACAGATGAGACACACAGACACACACACACACGTTGGGTTTTTTATTGTTCAACTAAATTTTTAATAACTTCAGTTGTTCAGACAGCAAGTAATACGGCATTCTTAAAATTTGTGCAGATAAACAATGAATTAACCCATAAACTCAAATGGAGCCAACGCTAGTTTGTCAAAACAACAAGTCAGGTCTCTTAATATAGATGATGGCTGGGATGATAAGAACATAAGGATGACAGGAGAAATAGGAACAAACAGGTATGTAGTAGAACTCCTGCATTGGGGCTGGGGTCCAGTGGGTCCCAATGCAAATCTCGTAGGAGCGGGCAGTTTCAAGGTTGCCATGGGTGGAAGTGGACGGTTTTAAGGTTGCTACAGGTGGGAGTGGTTGGCTAAAGTAGACAGAGAATGTTAGCTAAAACTAAACTAAGGAAAAGACTGGAAAATCAAATATTTGGAAAGTTTAAAATTGATATAAACCAAGAAGGTATAGAGTTAGACTTTGAGTATTGTGAGAAAAGTGCTTGTGCATTTCAATATTTTCAGTCATGTGATGGACTCGCTACACTGGTGGGCAAAACATTATTCCATCGTGACCGCAAATAGCTGACAGTCAGCAGTTCACCTGTCTTGAGCCAAGACCACTTGGACCATCTGTCCATGGAAGACAAATGAAGATAAGAAGAGAAACTACGAATTTTGGGGACTTGTGATGCATATTCTGCTCTGGCAGCTTTCAGAATCAGAATACTTTAATAATTATTTAAACGTTTGCAACTAGCAATAATCAGATCTCACTAGAACTTCATAGACTATGAAATTGCCTCTGTGATGCATATTCTGCTCTGGCAGCTTTATTTAAATCCCTAAAAGTAGCGATGTCTCCCCCTCACCTTACTCTGCTACCAGAATAAACGTATTTTTGATCTGGATGGGTAAATAATACTGCTTTGTATCAGGTGAAGAACAGGTAATTGTTAATATGCTACATAGCTAGCTTAATAAACTAAATAAACTACCACATATATATATATTACGTTTTTTTGAGTTGGACAATTACAGTATGGGGCTAGAAAAGTTCCAGTAGTGTTAATTTGTCACATTATTGTCATGCCACAAGAGTAAAGGTGACTGGGTATTTTCTGATGTTGGGTAAATTATGCCTACAGTTTAAATAAGCCACAACTGAAAGCCAGGGTTGCGGTGAAGAAGCAGGGATTGGTGCTAACCCTAACCCTGTAAGGCTCACATGTTGGTGTCATACTCTACTGTCTTCTGGCAGATGTAAATAAATTAGTGCATCCAATAGCACAGCAACTACCTGGGATTTTGTCCAAGTTACATTCAAAGATGTATGAAGGATGGCTGGACGGCAAAGGACTGCAGAACAGGTGGGCGTGTCCCATTAGTTCTGACGTCATGTGAAAGCTATGAATAACAATGAGTTTGTTGGTGTGGGCAGGATTGGACACAGATATTGCAGCAGCGGGCAGGAGTGACAGAGACAGTGGGCAGTAATGGTCAGATATTCAGTGGGAGTGGACAAGAGTGGGATTAGTGGGATTAGATAGTCCCGCACAGGGCTCCAGTATGTAGGCTTTGGTAAACAAATACTATAAAGTATGTTTTTAATATAAGTAGTATTTATTTTTTAAATACTAAGTTTTAGTTTTACAAACATTATCAGATTGCCAGGAAGACTGAAAGATAATATTTGTCATTTTTTAAAAGCAAAACAGAGTTATTGTGTCATGAAACGCTGTGTGCAGGCAGGAGGTGAGGACTCAAAATGCAGGACTCGCAACAGCGCAGACAGTGCAGGACACTGAAGACTGAGCTGCTAAAGGCGACTGAACAGGTGCCAACTGAGCTGCAGGCTGTAGTGATGGTTGGAGTGGATGTAGGACAGGCGGTGGTGTAGGTTCCCCTGAGCCACTCCCACCTGAGTAGTGGGTACGGGTGCGGAGGTTAGCTGTGTCCTGGAGAACCTCACCTCGGGGGTCGGCGCAGGTTCTGGCAGCGACTGGGCAGCTGCTGTCTCCACTGAAAAAGAAATACTACTTTTATTCATCTTTAGCCATGAAAAAAAGATTTTTGAACTTCATTTTTTAAGCATGTACTTTTCAAAGAGTTTTTTACATGTCCACTTAGGTGGACAACCACTTAGGTGGACAACTGATGTGTATGGAGGGACAAATCAGTGTCCAATGTAGTGTTTTATGTGCAAGTATACCATTGGCCAAAATGGGTGAAACTGGGGAACCCATGGCACACCCATGTTTCTGCCTGTTGTACTGATGCTTGTATGTGAAATAGGTGGAATTTAGACAGTTCCAAAAGCAAACACACTTGTTTGGTGCTGAGAGTGGTCCTGTTGCTGAGGTTGGGGTCATCCTGTAACTCTCTTACGAACTACCTCCACTGCTTCACTGACTGGAACACAAGTGAAGAGAGATGTAACATCATACGAGACCATTGTTTCATCTGCTTCCCTAATGACATCACTCACCTTCTCAACAAAATCTAAGGTGTTCTGGATGTGATGTTCAGAGCTGCCTACCAGTGGGTTGAGGAGCAAAACCAG
Source organism: Pelmatolapia mariae (assembly GCF_036321145.2). Taxonomy (NCBI): domain Eukaryota; kingdom Metazoa; phylum Chordata; class Actinopteri; order Cichliformes; family Cichlidae; genus Pelmatolapia; species Pelmatolapia mariae. The sequence goes on along the minus strand of NC_086245.2, from coordinate 33,175,111 downwards.
AAACTTTGAAATGTTATATGTGACCGTGTTGATCATACAGACAATTTGTCTTAAAGGTACACCCTGTTTATGTGTCTTTGCAGACTTAGCATGCCCTGGGTATAGCCTGTGGAATGAGGTCTGGTCATTTGTATCATCTTGTTCTAACTGCTTTGAACCTTGTTTCAGGGGCTCAAAAGTTCTTTTCTCACTGAGCATTGACAAAATTTTCTCATGATAGTCTTTCTTCCCCAACTCTCTGTGAATGGTACTCATGGCCATTGATCAGTGGTCTGTGATCAATGAGCTTTGATCAGTGGTTGTTGATCAGTGGTCATGAGAATTTGCATATTAATGATCAAGGAACTGATCTCCCAGCCCATTGTTCCTTCAGTGGTGGTAGTTTCAGTCATTATGCAAATGTACTGTTTATAAGTCAAAGGAGCTTGCAAAGAAATGTTAGAAGAGCAACATAGAAGAGCCACCTCCACGGGACAAGACTCAGCTGTCCATCTGCATCTTAAGGATAAAGGTCACTCTTTCGAGGATGCCAATGTTCACATTTTGGACAGAGAGGACAGATGGTTTGAAAGAGGAGTGAAAGAAGCCATCTATGTCCACTGTGAGCGACCATCTTTGAACAGAGGCGGTGGTTTACGACACCAACTGTCTGCCATCTATAATCCAGTTTTGAGTTCCCTCCCCAGACGCCTTAATGCCCACTCACATCCTGGGTCATCTGACCTCAGGAATTCGCATGATAAGGTGGGGCCAGGTTTCACAATGAGCTCACCCGAAACCCTGGCTGATTGTGACCCACACCCGTTTTCACACCTTGGCTCAGGCGATTAGAGGATCATCAGGGAGTCCTTTTGTCCCTCTTTGGGGGGATACTCCCACTAGGTTTAAATCTGGGACTCTCCACCATTTGACCTTAGAACTGAAGAAGCTTCTCGGATGAGAGGTGAAACGTCTTCAAGCAACTTAAAGAAGTCCAGACGCTTTTCTTTGCAAGCTCCTTTGACTACGATGACCTGGATGACTGAGAACCTTCACAGACATACTGTTTATAAGATTGGGGAAACCTGCAGTCTGCTGAGACTGAATGATTGACGAAACGTTTCTCCCATTGAAAATGCTACGTCCAGATGAACAGAATCAACCTTTTGGGATTTACTTACCTGAATGATTGAGCATGCATCAAGACTGATTTCTGATTTAGCAAAACCGTGCACCTACCCTTGTCTGCCAGAAGGATAATAATGTGGCTGTCATTACTAAGTGATATCAGTGCCTTCCTGTATTCCATTCTGATGTTGGATGCTGGGGCTTCCGCAGTTGCAGTTGCAGTTTCTCTGCTTCAGTGTTGTTGTTTCAAATTCCTGTTTCTGTGGCTATGATCAGTTCCACTAGTGGGATTCGTCTCTGCGTCACAGCAAAGTTCAACGCTATTGCAAGGATGTTTTTCTCTGCTTGGGTGAGTTGTCTGTCAGACCATTTTTTTACCCACTTGTTCCCATCCTCAGTGTCGCATCCTTCTCTCTTCTGGCCACTGAGGACACTCTCTGTATTTTGCTGTGGTGTCCGACGCACAACAAGTAAGTCAAATTACTTTGTTGCCTGGTATTAGACTTTTCATGCTGTGCAAGATGAGTCTTCTCAGTGAATTCAAACACCTTTTGAGTATTCTCATAGAAGTGTTGTAAATCTCTGCCGGATCTGCTCCTCTTTAGATTTTAGCACATCACTGGTAAAATTTGTTTGTCTCACCCTACCTTTACATCAGTAATGGGGAACGTTTAAAAGTTGATACAGTAAACTAATGCATACGGATCAGTCAGTCAGTCTCATCATCAACTGAAGCACAAAATGGGTGTCATCAGGACACTACATGACAGAGCGAATACCATCCCCATAGAAACAGCAGCCAGGGCAGTAGAAGACAGGGCTCCAGACTAACTTTTTGCCACGGTTGCACTGGTGCACCTAACTTTTTTTCTGACGCGCACCAGCACAAAAGTTATGTGCACCCAAATTTTTCAACCGCATCGCTTAACACCGCAGTTTTACATTTGTACTTTTTTGGGGGGAAAATTGCTTTCCATACAGACAATATTCATTTGTAAATGATTAACTAACAATCTTATGCTTGTGCTTAAAGTGCTTTGGCACTCTTTGGTTATATTGTAGACAATGTTAAACTTAATCATCACATCGGCCTCCTCTGACGACCTGTTTGCTGCTGCCTGCTGCTGAAAAGCAGTGGGGAGAGGGGGCACTTGGGCAGTGCATTTATCACGACATATAATGTGTTTTCTGGATACACTGTGCTTTTTCAGTGTTCAAAGATTGATGGCTCCATGTCAGAGCACTGGCTATGAATTTCAGACGGATCAGGCCTTAACTTGACAAAAAAGTTATCAATAGTTCTTTTCATCTTTTATTACCCACAGCTACATCCACTTCTGTCAGGCCTAGGCTACTCACTAGGGCTGGGTATCATCACTGACTTCTATAATCCATTCGATTCCGATTCACAAGGTTTCGATTCGATTCGATTCAATTTTGCCTCAGACAGCCTGAAATATTATAATTCATTTATCAGTACTGACACTTGTGAGACTTCATCAGAATTGTGAACATCACAGCAGATGCCTTTGTGTCAAAGTAACTGAGAATAAAACACAGAAAAACATGAAGGAGATTTTCCTGGCCTGGATTTTTATAGCAGATAACCTTAAAAATATTCTGCAATTTGGCATAATTTTAAAAAGTTTGACAGCGCTGCACACAACGGTAGACTGGGGGGTAATAAGCGAATAAATAATGCCGAAAACAGAGATTTGAGATGGGAAACTGTTCTTAAAGTACACAGAGAGAGAGAGAGAGAGAGAGAGAGCTGTGCATGAAGTGTGATTTTATCGTGGTGAAAGCAAAACAGCAAAAGTAAGAGGAAATTCATAACGACATTTATCAAATGTGAAGCGTAGTTTGCTGCTTCTTTTGCTGCTGGTTCAGTGAATTTTGGTTGGAGAGAGACAAAACCTTCAGCTCAGAATCTAGCGCAAAAAAGACATAAACGTGTCCGTCTACGTGCCGTCGGGTGAGAAAGCCAAGAAAGAGAAAGCTGATTATGATGCGTCTGGTCCCCGCTCTGCGTTTACGTCTTTGTGCAGAATCTGTTTACCTGCTCTCATTTACTGTTTGGTGATGTTGAAATAGTTTTGTGAGCTTTAACCTGAGATTCTGGCGTTTCTGGCAAAATACATTTATATTTAAAAGTTGATTCAGGATTTAATAATGCGATATGGCTTTATTCAAGCTACTTACCTCTCTCTATTAGTGATGTGTGGGTCGCGAACGAAACGGCTCTTAGAGCCGACTCTTTGAAGTGAATGACACGAGCCGGCTCCTTATTGGGAGCCGTGGGTTTTTTTGTTTTGTTTTTTTTTTTTTTTCTTTCTCTCACCCTCTCTCTCTCTCTCTCTCTCTCTCTCGCACTTTTTTTCCGCTTCACTCCGCACGCCAGCCTTGTGCTTGCGCTGAGCAGAGGGGGGAGGGGCGGTAGTTACACTCGCAGTAGCACAGGAAAAGAGCGGGAGGGAGAGAGAGAGAAAGAGAGCCAGGGGCAACAACGTCACATTAGAAAGGTATAGTAATCATCCACAACTATTTTCAGTTGCAGATGATAAAGGATTCAGAAAGTTTATTCATACAGGCCCATATGACAGAGAATGTGCATCTTCTTTTTGTTTTCATATTTTAATTTATATTTAATTGTGTTGTGGTTTGCAGTGTTTTGTGTTGTTTCACTTTAAATTTGTTTAAAAGGAAAAAGCTGAAAATTTAAATAGTTAAAAGTTGAAATGTAAATAGTTGGTTTTTGTATTATATGATTTATTTATTACATTTTATGTGGAGTGAATAAATGAAAGTATATTTACGGTGGCCCCTAGAGACAAAGCACATACAAACTCCAAAACACGTACGAACTCCGAAGCACGTACAAAACACAACAGAAGTGCTCCAGGATGCTAGGGGCAGTGTTGAGCTTTTGTTACCTAGTGGCTACACAAGCCAGGAAGTACCAACGACCAGATTTGGTGTGTGGTAGTAACAGGTAAATGAACATTTTTTTTATTATTATTTGAATATATATGAGTGCTTGTGTATAAATACACAAACAATACACATATGCTTTCAATTGTGTAATTTAAGCGATCTAGGTAGCTCTGTTTTGGAAGTTCAGTTAACGCTAGAAATGTGTTTTGGAGTTTGTACGTGCTTTGTCTCTAGGGGCCACCGTATATATTTTTATATAAACATATATAAATAAAACCACGTTTTTTTTTACATTAGTAATTCCATTTGTGCATAATTTTATATTGTTGTTAATAACAAATTAATTAAAGCAAGAAAACAACCCGAAGAGCCGGTTGGGAGCCGAAAGAGCCGGCTCTTTTTAGTGAGCCGAGCCGAAAGAGCCGGTTCTCTAAAAAGATCCGGAAATCCCATCACTACTCTCTATCCACCTGCACTTTCAACTGAACTGGACCATGGCCAATCAGAGAGGTCCCGCCCCTGACTATCTCTGATTGGTTTAGACTACGATAGGGGCATAATGTGGGTCTGTTGTTGACCACACGGAGACTTTCAGAGGTGCAGAGACTTTTTTTGTTACTCAAACAGTTGGTCGCACCGGTGCGACTTAAGAATTTTTTAGTCGCACCATTGAAAAAATTAGTTGCATTTGTGACCAAATTGGTCGCACTCTAGAGCCCTGGAAGAACATCATATCAAGAAGGCCCTGAGTAAATGTGGTTATCCCAGCTGGACATTTGTCAAAGCTGGGAAGGCACCTAAAGAAAGCTCCAGGCGATCTAAGAGAGAAGAAAGACAACTGCTGTCTAAGCAAAAACCCAAAGTGAACCCTTATGTGTTAGAAGTATCAGAACAGTTGAGATGGATTTTTTCTAAATACTGTCTCTCTGTGGCTTTTAAACTCCAAAACATGATGCACCAAAAATTGGTCCACCCCAAGGATCAGGTACCCGACACAGAGTAATATAGTGTACACCATTAAGTGTCTGGAGGATTGCCATGATTTATTAGCATCGGGGAAACCAAACAGCCTCTGGCTAAGTGGATGGCACAACACTGAAGAGCTAACTCGACAGGCCAGGACTCTGCAGTTTAGTCACGCCTACATACCAGTGGACACTCTTTCAATGATCAGGATGTACACATCCTTGGCAGGGAGGAACACTGGTTTGAGCGGGGAGTTAATAGGTCATTGATGTGAAAAGGGAACGGCTGAAACGAGGAAGGAGCCTAAGGGTACATCTTTCGCCATCTTACAATGCTGTGATTGCAGCCATTCCCCAACTCTCTGTGAATGGTTGTTATTGGCCATTGATCAATGGTCAGGCCAATTTGCATATTAATGATCAAAAAACAGGACCATGACATTTATATTTTTTGGTGGCTGGGTTTATATAAAAGATGTGGCCGTTGTACCTCATTAACCAGTCAAAATCCAAGTTTATCAAATTGTCCATTTTAGGTAAGTAAAGTAAGTAAATAAAATTTTATTTGTATAGCACCTTTCAAGATAAAAATCAAAGTGCTTCACAGAAGCTAAAACATAAAAACAAAAATTAACCAAAAGCAAGTTTAAAAAGATTAGTTTTTAGTTAGCTATTTTTTAAAAGAGACCCCTGAGTCCACAGATCTCAAGCTCAAAGGGAGAGAGTTCCACAGTCTGGGGGCCACTGTTACAAAAGCTCTGTCACCTTTTGTTTTCAGCCTTGTATGATGGACAACCAGCAAGCGGATGTAAAAGATCTCTGATGTATGTTGGTGCTTGTCCATGCAGAGTTCGAAATGTGAAAGTCAGAATCTTAAAGTGGACTATGAATTTAATGGGGAGCCAGTGCAGCTGGATCAGCAGGGTGTGACATGCGAGTACTTGGAAGACTTGGTCAGAAGCTTTGCAGCAGCATTCTGAACAACCTAGAGACGTTCCAAGGAGACTTTACATAAAGTGAACAAAGAATTACAATAATCCAAATGAGATGAAACAAATGGATGTGTGACAATATCCAGTTCTGAGCGTGACACAATGGGACTCAGCTTAGCAATATTTCTCAAGTGATAAAAACAGGAGCAGACCAGAGATTTAGCATGAGCATCCAAAGTCGGAGCTTAGTCAAAAGTCTCACCAAGGTTCCTGATAGAAGGTTTGGCAATGTAGCAAGAGGATCTAAATTTTCCATAACCCTAGGTAAAAAATTTTCAGGACCACAAACAAGGACTTCTGTTTTCTCCTCATTAAGCTGAAGAAAGTTGTCAACCATCCAACCTCTAATGGCGTCTAAGCCCCAAGATGTTTTGCATAGGTGCATAAAGGAGATATACAACTGAATATCATCTGCATAGCAGTGATACGAAATGTCCTTAAAAGTGCTCAATAAGTACGGAAGAGGGAGTATATACGACAGAAACAATAAAGGCCCCAAAACGGAAACTTGTGGGACACCATAGGCAAGAATATTAGAAGAGGACCTATACTTAGAAGTAGCCACAGAAAAGGATCGTTCATACAAGTAAGATAGAAACCAGTCCAAAGCAGAACCTTTAAAAAACATTTGTATAATACTTTAACCTTTAGTGAGAGGGAGATACTTTAAATTCTTTTTTTTTTCTCCAGCAAATTATGAAAATGAAAAGTATTTGAATGAAGAGTATGTGGCTCACCTTACAATTACTCAAGTAGGAACATAGATCGAAAGGGGAGATATGATTTGCTGGGGAAACATAGAACAAACATGAGGAGAACATGGAAACAGAAAAGGGAAAGGAGACACAAGGACACACACATAAATAGAGACACATAGAGATGGACACAGCTAAACAGGACAACCTAGGCAATATAAACTCAAGACTAATAAATCAAATTAAACATTAAACACAATAATACAAGAATGACATCAAAACACAAGAACTCAAAATGCATTTTGAAAGAGAAAAACAGCTGTAAAAACATATTTGGGAGATTCAAAATGTTAAAAATACACAAAATGCATGAAATGCATAAACATTAATACTAATTAATACTTAAGTATTTTACTTTGAATTAACCACATTCAATGAGTTATACATCCAGCGTTGAATAATAATTCAAATGAAGTATGAATGACCAGTTATTCCACAACAAGCAAACAGAACATTTACTGCTCTGTCCACACTAACATACAGATAATATAGACTAAATAAATAGCTCGTTAAAGTCCTGAAATATGGCTTACCTTTTATTCCCCTCCCTCCCTCTCCACATAAGTGTGCCATACTCAATTTCCAGCTTCAGTGAGAATGAAGAAAGATAGGAGAAGAAAATTGGAAGTTTGGTTTAAAATGCAGACAGCCCTGACTTTCTGCTTGACAGCCTGTGACATCTCCCCACATCAGACTTTGCATGGCAGAATAGGAGCTTGTAATAGAATTTCCCACACCAAGGAGGTTAATTATAACCCCCCCGCTTCTGCAAAGTAAAATAAAATACACCATGCTGCCTGTAAGCTTCTGTAACAGCTGCAAATTCCTGACACCATCTGAGTTTTAAGATTTAATTCCAGGGTAATGTCTGCCACGCTGTTCCTATTATAGCAAGACCCACATGGGATCTTAAGGGGCCTTCAGCCAAAATAACCTACATCACATTCCAGAAAGTTGATTCTTTTTATCTGGACATAGCATTTTCAGTGTGAGCACCAGCGTATCCATTTACTTCTCCCTCAACTTTCCCCCACCCCCATTCTTTTCTCTTTTGTTTTCTTCCCTTTCTCTGATCTCCTGTCTTATCTTTCACCAATCTGGCCTTTACCCCCTGTCTGCTGCACCATTACATCCACAAGACAATAATATGAATAATAGAATAAATAAATAAAACAAAAAAATTAACAAGAGGAATCTACAAAGAGTCTACGGTGCCCCTCTTGGGAAAACAAATATGTTTGGCACAACAAAACATTTAGACCATAATTCTCCTTGCTACAACTGCTGGACAGGACACACACACACGCAAAGAAAACATGGACTAGAGCTACTGATAGCAAGCAAGCACGGCATTCATGACTGCAGTGTAATATTCGTCACAGAATCTTGGCAAAAACTCACTAATACTGGACTCGCTTGCTCAGCTTGCTGGCCACATCATGCACCGTCTTGACAGAGATAAAAGCGCAGGTAATACCAGAGGAGGGGTCTCTGTATCTATGGTCACTTGGACAGCTCAGAGTAGTGATCATCACTGCAATATATACCACCTGATGCTAATTTTAGCATGGCACTCTTCCAGCTGTAAACCGTAATAAATAATCAGCTGCAGGCTTATACTGAGAGAGCTTTTATTTTCGCCGAGGACTTCAAACAGGCTTGTCTTAACTCCGTAATCAATCACTTTTTACAATATCTACAGTCCTCCGCCAAAGAGAAGAATATATTGGATCACATGTATTCAAATATTAAGCAAGCCTACAGGACTGTACCCGTCCCTCACCAGGGACTGTCAGATCACCTATCACTGCTCCTTTTACTAGCATACATCTCCCTCAGGAAGACATCCAAAACTGCCATAACCTGGCCTGAAGGAGCACTCTCCCAGCTGCAAGACAGCTTTGAGAGCACTGAGTGGAGTACTTTTAATCACTTTGACCTTCAGGAGTACACAGAGATGGTGCTGTTCTACATAAAGAGCTACACTGACAACATGACAGTGGACAAATGTTTTTTGGTCTCTTCAAACCAAAAATCTTGGATCACCTTGGATGACCAGACTCTCCTGAAGAAACGGAACTAAGCCTTCAAGTCAGGGGAGAAAACTCAGTACAGTGTGGCAAGGGCGGAGCTGTGGAGAGGAATCAAGGCTGCAAAAAATGCTCCCAAAAGGAAGGTGGAAGAACCCCCCACCAACAACAAACTGAAGCTGGTGTGGCAGAGACTACATAGCATTACCAACTACTACTACAAACAAGGCTCCACACCCCACTGACTCCACGCTGGCAGAAGAATTTAATACCTCCTTCTCTCCCTTTGAGGCAAAGTGCCCTGACACAGCTGAGCTACTTTCAGTGTCCACCAGCCACTGCTCTCTCATCCTCCAGGAACACCAGGTGAGTCAGGTGCTAAAAATTGTGAACATCAGGAAAGCTGCTGGCCTGGATGGCGTACTTGGTAAAGTACTTCGTGCCTGCGCTGACCAGCTTGGCCCGAAGACAATAACCATCATTCCTGTGCCAAAGTCATCTGCCCCAAAATGTCTCTATAATTACAGACCCATTGCCTTAAGGTATGCAGTCATGAAATGATTTGAGTCTTATCCTGCAACACATAAAGGTCTGTCTCCCACAGAACCTAGACTCCGTCTCCCACATAACCTAGTCTTTCATCGGTTTGCCCTGTAGGAAAACTGATGTGAGTCTAGGTTCATGGACACTAGCATGCACCACTAACACCAATGCAGTGGTTATAAGCCCAACATAGAGTCCTCTTCCTTAGGATCCTGAGAAGGAACCATCTGGAGAAGAAACTGTTAGTTGCTTTTTAACACAGCACCATAGTCTTCTCACCAACTGTATTTCAGCTTGGTATGCTAATTGCTCAGTGGTAGACAAGAAGAACCTGCAGAAGATCATTAAGACAGAAAAAAGGATCGTGGACTGTTCCTTACCCTCTCTGGAGGACATTATAGCCAGCACTCTTGCCCTCTTGTAGGAGGTACAGGTGCTTAAAAAGCAGGACAGCCAGGCTGAGAAACAGCTTTTTTTTTTCCTGGGCCATCAGAACATTGAACACTAAGGTTGGTGGTTCAATCCTTGGCTTCCCCAGTCTGCATGCCAAGTATCCTTAGGCAAGATACTAACCCCAAGTTGCTCTCCGATGCGTCCATCAGAGTGTGAATGTGTGTGAAGGCTTAGATTGCACTTAAGTATAGAAGGAAGAGCTTGTATGAGTGGGTGTGAATGGGTGAATGAGGCATGTTGTATACAGTGCTTTGAGTACTCCGGGAGAGTAGAAAAGCACTATATAAGAATCAGTCAATTTTGACAAGTGCAATGTCCTTTTAGCAGAACTGTATTTATGTCTTTATACCTTATATTTGCTATTTTAATTTATTTTATTACACTCACTATTTTGCTTGCTATTTTATTTTTGTTATTCTATTATATTTGCTATTTTGTTGTACTATTATTTAATTCCAAAGTGTGATGGCCAAACCCGTGGCCACACTCTAAAGTCAGTAACTCTTCATTCCTTCATTTGAACATAGTAACGCACTTTAGTTTCCAATAACTTTATTGATTGGTTTGGATACATTTGTTCTATTTGTAAGCGCGCACATTTAGTTTACTTATGTATTCATACCACCTCATTACTTTGATTTTTGACTAACCTTTGTCTTTTTATTTTTTACCTGCCATTATCCCTGGGAGTTGCTGGACAAAAGATGGTAGCCAGGGTTTGAAACCATTATATGCAAAGGGGGATAATAGGACCACACCACCACTTCCTACTGAAGGGGAGAATGTGTGTTTTCTTTAATTTAAAAACAAAGTATTTGTATTTAATTAAATATTTGAGTTTAGGGTTTAATGCTTTTGATTTTCTTCTTTAGTGTTTAGTTTATTAACAAACTAGATTGTACTGCATTGTGTTGTGATTTATAATTGTGGTTGTTTGTTACCCCTCATGTGTCACAATGGTCTGATCAGCCATTATATATACCCCTGTGTGTCATTTCATATTTAGGTCAATTATGTTTGTTTGGGCAGTCATTTGGTTTGTTAAGTTTGCAGTCTTTGCCTGAGTTCAGTTTTGTTTCTTTGATCTCTTTTATGAGCTCAACATTTATTACTTTTGTAAATATAATTTTTGGGGGTTAAATAAATGAAAACCATATTTTTCTAATAATTCCTGGGACTCCTCCTGTTTTTCAACTCGGTCCATCACACAAAGAATGAACGATGAGTGTAAGCAAGTAATAATGTATGTATGCTAGTCTGCTGAAATGTCAGCTCTGCCCCAATTCCACTGTACATTGCCGAAGCAAAGGAATCTTTATACTACCTTTATCTTAAATACAGCCCACAGTTTAGCTAAGGGGAATTTTAGTTGGCTTAAATATATTTTGCTGCTAAACATCCAAACCAATGTCTAAATTAAAGATGGATGACCCAACTTCAATTTCTACCACTATACAACAGTGAAGCCAACCCAGGCACCACAGCAATGTATTGCTGATAAGTCGTGTCTTTGCTCATTGACAAGAGTTAGCTGCTATATCACGTAACGTTACTTTGCTACTTTTCGTAACAGTGGGATAAGGTAGCATTGATGTAATTTTCTCATTAGTCTCTATCTCTCTGTGTGCGATCCCACCGAGGAGGTACTAGGTAGCGTGGACATCATTTTTCTGTTTTCATTCTGTGCTTCAGAGTTAAATCTATGCTTTAGGTGCATTGTAACCACAAACCCCTCTGAAACCTATACTGTAACCTGATGTGCACTTCTCTAATTACACATTTCATCAGTGCAGCCTGCAACCATTGTTCTTGGCCTGTTCAGTATTGTAAATTCCTCCACTGCATTTTTGCTGCATTTTTTTAAATTAGTAGAGAATAACAGCCCTCAGTTCAAAAAAAAGAACAATAATCATAGCCTTAGTGTAAGAGCAAATAGATTTCAGCAAATTCCAGGGAGGAGACTGCAAAAACTATTGGAATAGTCTTGAGGGAATGTACAAAGAGGTGGAAAAACTTGGGGCACCGAAAAAGAAAAAACTGACCACAACAAAGATTGGAGACCCAGGAGGAAAAGTCTTTAATCAGTATCAGCTTCTTGGTGTTAAAGAAATTGACAATGGGTACACTAGAGGGACAACAATGAGGCGATCCCCGAAACAGGAATGGCTTTCAGGTGGAGGCTGATAATTTGGACCCTACAGAAGTTGCACAAGAAATCCAACTTCTCTAGGATAGAGGAGAGCCATTGCAGGACACAAGCAGTAACTATAGAAGAGCTGGACAGGGCATTAACCCATCAGCAAGACTGGTATGTTCTCCTTTGTGCAAAGAGGAACAGGCTGAGCACTCATGGTGCCCTACAAAATTACATCCATTGGCTTCTTGTGCTATTCACAGATGTTTTGAGGTTAAGCACATATGACAGACATGAAAGTGTCTGGAGAGGCCATTACAGTGGCACATTACAGTGCCTGTAACATCATTCAGCATGAAATAAGATACCATTGCCTAGCTTGTAGAGGTCTGTGCATGGATAGACCATAACTGACCCACCACTAACCCAACTCCCATTAGGTAGGATGAAAACATTAGACCCACTGTCAGACACTGTGTTGTGTTAATGGTTCCTGGGTAGCTCCTGGTGCACAACAATGCCTGGCCTCATATGGTGAGAGTATGCAGGAAGTCCCTGAAGGATGAACAAATTAATACCATTGGCTGGTCGCCATCCTCACCTGTCCTAAATCCTATAAAACACTTTTGGGACATTACGTTTTGGTCCATCCAAAACCAGTAGGTTATAATTTAGATTTTCTAGGAGCTCAGCTAGGTCCTGGTCCAGCTCTGTGAGGCTATCCCCCAGTGCACCATAGTATATCTCAATATGAGCATGTCACAATGTTGTCAGGCATCCATGCAAGCACACGGGGGTCATACAAACTACTGAGTACCATTTAATTACCATTGAGTTAATAAAAGCCATAACTTCTACTTTGACAAAAGTAAACTGGGAAAAGAAATTCGGTGATCTTAAAGATTCACTTGTCACTCTTTGCAAACATTGTTGATCTGGATCTAGCTTTCGTGTGTGTGTGCTGAACTCACTTGTTAGTTAATTGGAGAATCTTCAGAGAAGGCACAGTCTTTTTTTCCAAACAGTATTTCAATGTTTTTCTTGAAATAGAAATAAGACTTTAATCCTGAAATTTTGACTTTATTCTCAAAATGATCAATAATATTTTTTTTCTTAATGTATTCATATTTGTGTGTATTTGGCAAATCTAAATTATTCTTGCATGCAGTAATTTTGAGAAGTAAGAAGCCAAGTTAGCCGTCCTTCATGGTTATATTAGGCTCAAGCAGCAATTTAGAATTTATCCATTAAACCACAGTGCCTATAAGAATTGGTTTACAGTGGCTTGCAAAAGTAATCAGTCCCCTTGAACTTTTCCACATTTTGTCACATTACAGCCACAAACATGAATCAATTTTATTGGAATTCCATGTGAAAGACCAATACAAAGTGGTGTACACGTGAGAAGTGGAACGAAAATCATACATGATTCCAAACATTTTTTACAAATAAATAACTGCAAAGTGGGGTGTGCGTAATTATTCGGCCCCCTGAGTCAATACTTTGCAGAAGCACCTTTTGCTACAATTACAGCTGCCAGTCTTTTAGGGTATGTCTCTACCAGCTTTGCACATCTAGAGACTGAAATCCTTGCCCATTGTTCTTTGCAAAACAGCTCCAGCTCAGTCAGATTAGATGGACAGCATTTGTGAACAGCAGTTTTCAGATCTTGCCACAGATTCTCGATTGGATTTAGATCTGGACTTTGACTGGGCCATTCTAACACATGGATATGTTTTGTTTTAAACCATTCCATTGTTGCCCTGGCTTTATGTTTAGGGTCGTTGTCCTGCTGGAAGGTGAACCTCCGCTCCAGTCTCAAGTCTTTTGCAGACTCCAAGAGGTTTCCTTCCAAGATTGCCCTGTATTTGGCTCCATCCATCTTCCCATCAACTCTGACCAGCTTCCCTGTCCCTGCTGAAGAGAAGCACCCCCAGAGCATGATGCTGCCACCACCATATTTGACAGTGGGGATGGTGTGTTCAGAGCAGTGTTGGGTAAGTTACTTTAAAAAAGTAATTATTTACTAATTACTAATTACTTAGTCAATATTGTATTTAAAATACTTATCTAATTACTGTGTCAGAAAAGTAACTTAATTACTAAATAAGTAATTAAACTAAATACTTCTTAAAATCCCTATAAATCTTGAGTGGACAAACAATAGAAATTAAACTCTAAAAAAATTATTTATTATTTAAAAAGACGGAGACTCTACAGCAGCGGTCCCCAACCTCTTTTGCTCCACAGACCGGTTTGTGCCCGACAATATTTTCACGGACCGGCCTTTAAGGTGTGGCGGATAAATACAACAAAATAAAACTAGTACCGGTACCGAAAAAAAAGAAGATTTATTCATAACACACGTGAAAAGACCCAGGAAAACCGAGTTAACGAAAAAAAACGATAACAAAATAACGCTAAAAACCAATAAAAACCCTGAAAACCATACATTTCACACCCGAGTCTCAACTCTCGCGGCCCGGTACCAAACGACTCACGGACCGGTACCGGTCCGAGGCCCGGGGGTTGGGGACTGCTGCTCTACAGTACGCAGCGGTAGCATGTCTTCCACAATGTAGCCTGCAATCATTTTTTTAAGCTCACCTTCAAACGCTTTCTGTGCTGCTGAAGTAAAATCAAGTTTTGCCTGCTTAGCAGGAGTTGTCGCGGTGTTATCCATGGATGATGAACAAGGATCACTCAGAAGTGTTCGTCTATGCTCTCGTGTCAGGCACTTCAGTAGATTACTCGTGCTATTAACAGCAGCCGATAGTTTTTTCTCCCCAGGACATAGCTTACATATTACTGTAATATTCTTGTCTGCTTGTTTCAGAAAAGTGAAGAGACGGGAATATGTCCATTTCATAAAACAGCCACACGCTTCAGCCGAGTCCAACATCTTCCACTTTAGAATACGACTATGCAGCAAACTGGCGCAAAATGATGTGCACCTGCACTACAGCGATGTTAAAGCGGCAGAGTTTACTTCTACGTTTAGAAGATAAATTATTGAAATTAAATAATGATATTCAGCTAATTTAATTATTTTACAATGTAACGCAAGTACATTGTAAGTAACTGTAATTAAAATACCTATGAACAGTAATTAGTTACTCTACTTTTTCAGTGGAAAAGTAATTTAATTCCAACACTGGTTCAGAGTGATGTGCAGTATTAGTTTTCCGCCACACATAGCGTTTTGCATTTTGGCCAAAAAGTTCCAGTTTGGTCTCATCTGACCAGAGCACCTTCTTCCACATGTTTGCTGTGTCCCCCACATGGCTTGTGGCAAACTGCAAACGGGACTTCTTATGGTTTTCTGTTAACAATGGCTTTCTTCTTGCCACTCTTCCATAAAGGCCAACTTTGTGCAGTGCACGACTAATAGTTGTCCTATGGACAGATTCCCCCACCTGAGCTGTAGATCTCTGCAGCTCGTCCAGAGTCACCATGGGCCTCTTGGCTGGATTTCTGATCAGCGCTCTCCTTGTTCGGCCTGTGAGTTTAGGTGGACGGCCTTGTCTTGGTAGGTTTACAGTTGTGCCATACTCCTTCCATTTCTGAATGATGGCTTGAACAGTGCTCCGTGGGATGTTCAAGGCTTGGGAAATCTTTTTGTAGCCTAAGCCTGCTTTAAATTTCTCAATAACTTTATCCCTGACCTGTCTGGTGTGTTCTTAGGCCGTTCTTAGGCCGTCACAGAGCAGCTGTATTTGTACTGACATTAGATTACACACAGGTGCACTCTATTTGGTCATTAGCACTCATCAGGCAATGTCTATGGGCAACTGACTGCACTCAGACCAAAAGGGACTGAATAATTACGCACGCCCCACTTTGCAGTTATTTATTTGTAAAAAAAATGTTTGGAATCATGTATGATTTTTGTTCCACTTCTCACGTGTACACCACTTTGTATTGGTCTTTTATGTGGAATTCCAATAAAATTGATTCATGTTTGTGGCTGTAATGTGACAAAATGTGGAAAAGTTCAAGGGGGCCGAATACTTTTGCAAGCCACTGTATTTCTCCACTGAAAATATAGAATATAAAACAATTAAAAGAAACTGTCATGGTCCCTCAGTTTTTGCTGTGCGACCTGCCATTTTGGGGGGGGGGGGGTTGTTGTGTGTGTGTGTGTGTGTGTGTGTGTGTGTGTGTGTGTGTGTGTCCAATTAAATCTGAATTGTTGAAACCTGAGTGGTTTCCTGCATTCTGGCTAACACGCCTGGCAACAATCATGCACCTGCTCCTGATGATCTTGTTTGGGCAGCTTTAAAGAGAAGCAACAGACGATCAGTGTTTGCTGGATTGTTGCATAAATAACAGTTAGTGAAGCCCGGCTCCTTTTTTCACTGTGTGACAATTAATTCTTACCTGCCTGTCCTTGTGCCCAGAATTGTGTGAAGACTGGGCTTCCACAATGTTCAAACAGATAATAGTCCACTCAGAAATTGTAACCAGAACCAGCTCACCACTTCACATCAGACAAAGAGACCTGAGAAAACGGTGTTGACTTTTCTGAATTGATATTCTCTGTAAAAAAAAAAAAAAAAAAAAAAAAGCATTGTCATCACTTGGAGCCCTGCATTTGAGCCCTGCCTCTTCTTAGGTCACCGTGTCAGAAACAATAAAACAGTTTAATTGTCTAATGTTTAGACAGTGATATTAAAAACAAAAACATGCTCCCAGTAATAATTCACCAAATCATTTACACATCTTTTAAAGTCTGCAAGAGAAATCAGTTGAGCGAGCTCCGAGTCCTACTGTAATGTATTCCATGAAGAGCAGAAAATTAAAATGACTTCTGTTCGAGCTCTGTACAAACTGTTAGAATGGTGAATGTAATGACATCCTGAGACCAGATGTACACTATGATTAAACAGCTTATGTAACATGTAGTCACTTATTTCAATGTCTGAATTGCACATCAGTAAGGAACAGTATTGTCTTATATGTTGGGGCAGGCGAATAGAATTATCAAGAAGATAATTCTTAAGAACACAAGTTAATATATGTACAATCACTAAGAGTTGTTGTTTTGTTTTTATTTGTCTACTGACATTATTGATTTCCTCTGCCTTTAGGATTGCAAGTATACAGGATCAGGAGAGGGAATCAGTGGGAAGCCCACTGCTCCTACTTGGCCCTGGTTTGCCCTCATGGATGATGTGATAGGATAGAGGCCTACTATCTGTCTGCTGTCCTAATTTCATCTCTCCCTGAGGACACTTCAGGGCCAAGCGCAGCAGTGGGTGACCAAAACGAAAGGAAGAGGAAGTGGGGCAGCCACAGACAACAGGAAGAAAGAGAAAAAGAGACAGGGATGATGAGCTGCTAGATCTCATCAGAGAGGACATGAGGCAGCAAAGAGAGGCTGAGGAGAGGAGAGCGCAGGAGAGCAGGGAGAGGATGGATAGACTGTTTTCAGTTCTTGAAAGATTAGTTGGAAAATGAGTTATGCATTAAGAAATTTACTTAAATAAATTTGTTACATTGTTATATGTGTTGCATTCGTTTAGAAGTTTCACGATATGAATAAATTGATTAAAACAAACACTAATTGTCACTGAACTCATTTTATTTACAGGTATTTTTATTATGTATGAACATAACGCTAACTTTAAACAACTTTAAATGCATATTTATTTAAGGAGAATATAGTAAATAACAATAAAACAAAAGGATTTCTACTACATCAACAGAAATCAGGCCTGGGATCCTCCTTATTAAAATAAAACGGTCCAGGACTGGGACACTCAGATTAATCCTGCAGTACAAGGATCTGGTTAAGGAAAAGGTGGAGAACAGCATAAACAGTTTTAGTAGAAAGGTATGATTTCATTTATTTAAAGAGATCAAAGGCTTATTTTGATTATTAAGCTTAACTAAAATATACTAATACACTGTAAAAAGACTTTTAAAAGAATTTTATACACTTCAGCTGTTTTACTAAGCTTTTTTGTGAACTTAAAAAACCCTGTTTTCAGTTTTGTGACAATTTTACAGCCCATCTATTCACACAAATAAGTTACAAGATCAAATGAATAATAGAAAATAAATATAAAATGCTCTTCTATAAATTTCAAAGAGATTTAGTTTACATATTTTATATAATACAATAAATGTGTATGAATGATCGGCAATCATTCAGTCACTGAAATTATCCATGAAACTGGATTACTAAATGCGTGCAGATTAAATAAAATTATTTTACCTGCATATGATTGTCTCCAATGAGCCTAAGATACAAAACATGCTGGCTACTATGATAAAGTTTTTCTAGCTTCTCAAGCTATGAAAATGTACAAAAAAAAGTGGCAACATTTCTGGGTCC
Source organism: Pelmatolapia mariae (assembly GCF_036321145.2). NCBI lineage: Eukaryota > Metazoa > Chordata > Actinopteri > Cichliformes > Cichlidae > Pelmatolapia > Pelmatolapia mariae. Next base: position 33,156,858 of record NC_086245.2, on the reverse strand, counting down.
ATTTTAAAGTTGTCATGCTGTGGCGCTAGTAACTGGAAAAACGCGGAAGTAAGGGCGGACTTGAATGAAGGCTAGAAGGCTGTGCAATTTTCACAGCAGCTCATTTCCGGCCTACCCTGCCTTTGAAGGACCCGCCCTACGTGGTAGGTTGGGTCCTTCCAAGCATACTAACCCTAAATTTGCACTAAGCAATAGTGTGTGTTCACCTCTGTTCCTCGTCGGATTGTCTGCGTTACTTCTGCAGTCTCTACCGTGTGTCACATGACCAGCATTTTCTCTGCTGGTCATTCCCTATGTGTGATATGTGTTGGTGTGTGCGGCTGCAGTGTTGGGACTAACGCGTTATTAAGTAATGCGTTACAGTAACTACGTTATTATTGTGGTAACGAGCACGGTAACTAGTTATTATGCCAAAATCAGGAACGCGTTAGTCGTTACTGGGATTTAGATAGGCTCGTTACTCGTTACTTCGTGTGGTGGCTATCGCGGACCTTCCACAGATTCAGTAGCAAGTGGTGGAGGCCAGCAGGTGGATGAGAGAAAGGGGACGCAGAAGGAAGAGAGACCCGAGGCGGCCGCCGGTCCGAGTGTCAGGTGAACTGAACTTCAGGTAAGAAGTTATGACCTGCAGTCTATCTGGGTCAGATATAAACCAAGTTTAGGTGGAGTTTATTTTCGTTTTTCTGACTTTTTCCGTACTGCGTACTAGCTAGCATGACGGAGTTTCTATACAGCTGGGTGGGTGCTATGATGTTTATGATGTTGAACTTTATTTTGTTCATAAGGTTAATTAGTAGAGTTGCCAACCGTCCCGTAAAAAACAGAATCGTCTCATATTCGGAGAAAATATTACGCGTTTCGTATTGAGGTGAAAAGGAACACAGTTTGTCCCGTACTTCAGCTAGAATGAAAAAGACACAAAGCTGGAGCTGCACAGCTGCCTCTTCTTCTCTCATCCTCTCACCCTCCCTCTCCTGTTTCTACTTCAATCATGAAACTGATCAATGATCGGCTGATCGGCTTTTCTCTCTTGCTTGTTTATCGCCCACTTTGCGCCAGAAATAGGAAACCAGCGGATGTCGCGTTAAACAACAGCAGCACGTTTAAGCTTGATCAGCTGTTGTTAGAATTTATTTAATGTTAATTTCTACTATCAGCTGATGTTTGCTGGAGCCACAGCTGTAAAAGCTGCTGGTCATATCAGTTTGGATATGTGGTGAGAGGGAAACATGAAGATGAAACCAGGAGATGTCCTTACTGAATCATCAGAGTTGAACAGGTGATGGAGAAACAGGTTTACCTTTTAGGTGACATGAATGAGTTGAAGGGAAGTTATGAACTGTTTCTGAGAGACAAACAACACCAGCATCCTTTTCTACGTAGCTGACAGCTGGTAACTGTGCAGGGGCGGATCTAGCAAAGTTTTGCCAGGGGGGCCATGTAGGGCATTAACAGGGAGAGGTGGGCACAAGAAAATACTTTTCTTTCTTATTCTCATTTAAAATAACTAGCTTTTAAAAAATAATTATCTGAATCTTACAACAAACGATTGATAGATTGATACATATATACCATCAAAACAGTGTACATCACTGTCACAACAGCGTTTGTTTTCATTCAAAGGCTTTATGATTTTTCCTATAATGGCGGGCCAGTCTGTAGTCAAAATGCCCGGGCCGATTTTTTGTCCCAAACCAGCCCTGTATGCAGCTCATCTGCAGTCTGGTGTTACCTACATCTTCGTATTCAGAAGGCAGAATTTCCGAGTTCTGAGTACAATCAAAAGCACCACGATTGATTAGCCCGTGCACATCCCTTTCTGGAAAGTAATGATTGAATAAAATAATTTTGAAAGTTTTGACCACTGAGTCGGGTTTTTCTCTGTCAGTAAAAGAATATAAAAGAACCGGATTTTGATAGCAGTAAAACAAATGTCTTTCTTCTGGGTCTAATTAAGTAACATACTGCATTACCTTTAAGAAAAGTGTTCAGTGTAATATGTGCAATTACTTTTTTGAGTAATGACCCCAACAATCATCATCATCATCATCATTTATTTGTATAGCACTTTAAGAACACACCAGGCAGACCAAAGTGCTGAACAACACAGATCAAAACAACTACCAAATCAGTTTCCTACAGAGTTAAAAGCTAGGGAATAAAAATAGGTTTTCAATCTGGACTTAAAGACCTGCACTGATGACACTTGTCTAATATGCAGGGGAAGGTTGTTCCAGAGCATCGGAGCCGCAATTGAAAACGCTCGGTCTCCTCTGCATTTCAGCCGCGACTTAGGGACCGACAGCAACAGCTGCTCAGCTGAACAGAGCGAGCGAGGAGGAACATGTGGCTTCAGCAAATCAGATAAGTAGACAGGAGCCAGACCATTTAAAGCTTTAAAAACCAATAAAAGGACTTTAAAACGAACCCTAAATTCAATGGGAAGCCATGCAAGGAAGCCAGAACCGGAGTGATGTGATCGAATTTCCTTCTACCGGTTAAAAATCGTGCCGCCGCATTTTGCACTAACTGCAGGCGTGACAAGGTGCCCGACCCAACCCCTATTAAAAGGGAATTACAATAGTCCAGACGTGAGGTGATAAAAGTATGAATAAGAGTTTCCAAATTGGGTTTGGAAAGGAATAGCTTAACCTTCAATAGGCGTCTGAGGTGATAAAAAGCTGATTTTACCACCCCATTTACATGACCTTCAAAAGTAAGCGCGGAATCAAGTTTAACACCAAGATTAGTGATCGAACTTTTCGTATGGGAGGTCAAATCACCAAAATCAACATCTGGAGAATCAGTATTCCCACACAGTGGTGTAAGCGGGAGATCAGCAGGTCGTGGTCCACTGTGTCAAATGCAGCTGTCATGTACAACAAGACAAGCACAGCATATTTACCACAATGAGTAGCAACAAGAATGTCATTCATAACTTTAACAAGAGCTGTCTCCGTACTGTGAAAGGGCTTAAAACCAGATTGGAAGATTTCAGACAGTTGCGAGTCATTCAAGTAATCCAACAGCTGGGTATGTACAATCCTCTCCTAGATCTTGCTTAAAAAGGGAAGCTTGGAGATAGGTCTAAAATTTGACATAACAGAACTATCAAGGCCAGGTTTCTTAAGTAAGGGGTGTATGACTGCATGTTTAAACCCACTAGGATCTTGACTGGTTAACAGACTAGTATTGATAATTTTCAGGATATAAGGTCCAATGATAGGAAATACTTTTTGGAGAAAGCGGGGAGTAACAACATCATTCGGGGAGGCTTAGAATGTAGCACCAACTCCTCTAAATCACACAGAGAAATTGGTGCAAAGGCAGAGAACAGGCTTGAGCAAGGAGTATGCATGGTCGGATCAACAATAGTTGGGATCGGAGGCCTCAGGCTAGCAATCTTGTCCACAAAAAACGTAATAAACTTATTGCACATAGCCTCAGAGGACTGCAAAAGGTTTTAACCCTCCAAGTTAAGTACAGAATTTATAGTATTGTATAAAACACCAGGTTTATGTGAGTTGGCCAAAATAAGTTGAGAAAAGTAGGAGTGTTTATCGGCCTTAACTGCCCTCTGATAAGTTTTTCAGCTAATTTTTAGGGCTTCCAGAGAGACATGCAATCTATCTTTTTTCCATGGACTAGTCTTAGATGTACATTTTCTTAGCCTCAAAGGGGCAACAACATCAAGTACAGATTTACAAGCAAAGTCAAAATACAAAAATAGGTCATCTGTAGTGGGCAACTCAGGGGCATAAGACATTAATTTGTCAAATAGTATAGAAAACCATTCGGCAGTATCAGAGCCAAAGGCACGATAACATCGAACAGGTACAGCCTGATTTGCAAAAGCGTTAGAAGGAGCAATATCAAATAAGATGGGCATATGATCAGGGAATACTGCATCTTCAACACGTACATTGCAAACAGATAAGCCATAAGATAAAACTAAGTCCAGTGTGTGACCACGTTCTTGAGTGGCACCACTAACAGATTGGACAAAATTAAAAGAGTTCACTAAGGCAAGGAAGTCCTTGGCCAGGGTCTTCCCCGGACAGCAAACTTGTATGTTAAAATCACCAAGCAGGAGGATCTGGATGAATGTAATATCTTTGATATGCTGCTTAGAGATGGTGATGACTCTCAAAGTGGAGCCAATGAGAATCCATAAGGAATCAAATCAATAAGTGATATCAATAATGGAATCGGAATTGCTGAATTCGTATCAGTTCCCATCCCTTATTAATATAGTAGGAAAAGGTAGAAAAGTTTGAAAGAAAATCAATTCTGCCAAATTCTCTGCCATCAGAGAGCAAGATTGTGTTTGTGTGTGAGTGCTTGACCAAGTTAGTGAGGAAGAGAGAGAGATTCAGCACTGCAAATGATCTGTGTCTTGAGGACCTATATGCTGAAGAGAAATGCGCAAATCTGCCAATTAGAAATATATATAATTCCAATAAGCTTAAATTGATCAACTGAAAATAACTGCCCACAGGAGACAGTTGAGCGACATTAACTGTTGCCACGGTGATAGCATCTCCTTCTCTCTGTCACTCACTGTAACTGCTATTATCATAATATATTGAACCATAAGAGTCTTAGGTACTTGTTCTATACAACAGTGTGAATTTTATGTTCCTTGTATCATTTCATTTCATTTTTTTCATTTTATTTATTTATTTCACACTTGGTACAACAGTTCAAACAAACCAACCACACTTTCTATCAAAAAAGCACTACAACCATGTGTGAAAAGGAGCAGGAAGAAGAAAATATTCTTATTAAACCCTGCCCCCTATCTACAATCCAACTTATATTAAAAGTGGGCACCAAAAATCAGGGAACAAACTAACATTAACATTTATCTCCGGTCCTAACCCAAACCAAACAACAAATTTACAATCAGAATATACAAATTTACAATCAGAATATACCACTCCACATAGTAACAAGGAGAAAAATAAAATTAAAATAAATAAAACAAAAAATTATAATGGATCATTTTTCAATGAACTCCAATTTCATTCACATTCTTCATATTGAGTTATCGTTTTAAGCATGTAACACTTTTTAAAACAATGTAAATTTATACAATTCTTTAAATTATAATGAAGAGAGTTCCACAGTCGTATACCCCTAACCGTTGGACTCATTAATCTCATAAATGTGGTAAGAAGAGCAATTTTAACGAACAGTCTCTTCTACTTTTTAAGACAAAAAATATTTTCTCAAAATTCAACATCTCGATGTTTCAGTTAAAAGGAACTCTGGCCAATGGAACCTGCAGAGTGAAAATTCTGTGCTCAGCACCAGCTGAAAGATAACATTTTCAGATAAATCTTTGGTATCTGATCCAGCCAGTAGAATCTCTGAAATGAGTTTTAAAAAGCCTAAAATTTTAACTGGGACTGAACAAAAACATTAAAACATATATTTTTTTAAATAATACAGTTTAATAGTTTTGAATGAATGTAGGTACATGAAAGCAAAGTGGAAAGTGAAGTAGGCTGAAAGGAGATTTGGTTGTTTGCATCGCAGCAGTCAATTCAATAATAACCTTTGGCAGTTGCTCGGATTGTTGCAGAGCAAACAGTCTCAGAATTCATTCAGCATTTCTGCTTGGAGTTTTCATATAATCGTAAGTCTTGTAGACTTGCGATTATATTAAATAATCGTAAGTCTACAAGAAATTTTTAACAGTGCAATGACATAGAAACACAGCACAAACACTTGACTCAGTCATGTGAACATCGCACTCCCAATAAACATGCACCAAAGTCTGTTCCTGTAGACCAGGGGTAGGCAACCTTTTTGATGACGAGTGCCATGTAAAATTTCCTCAGAAGTCAATGTGCCATATAATTGCATTAGCAATAAATTTAATAACGCTCTATATTAACAGTTGCTGCTCTGAGCGGACAACTCCTGAGGCGGTGTCGGAATGTGGAAATTTCAACGTCGCTTGAAAAAACTGACAGCTAGCAACGTCTCTCTCACCAGTAGGATAAGTGATTTTTAGCCAATTACAAGTTGAATCTGGTAGTTGGGGTTGTTAGCTAAGATACCGTCATGAAGAAGCGGCACAACTAATGTGTCTATGCGAGCTAATTTGCAATGTGCACCGCTGGCCCGGTCATTTATTTTTTAATGCGCCCTCTCAGATTAATTCACTGCGTGTCGTGCCCAGGGCTGGACTGGGACAAAAAATCGGCCCGGGCATTTTGACTACAGACCGGCCCACCAGGTATTATAGGAAAAGCCTTTGAATGAAAACAAATGCTGTTGTGACAGTGATGTACACTGTCTTGTTGGTATATGTATGATTTCTATACGTTGTACATCAGATAAAAACTTTGGTTGTAAGCTTCAGATAATTATTTATTAAAAGCGAGACATTTGAAATGAGAATAAGAAAGAAGGGTATTTCTTTGTGCCCCCCTTTCCCTGTTAATGCTCTACCTGGCCCCCTGGCAAAACTTTGCTAGACCCGCCCCTGCACAGTTACCAGCTGTCAGCTACTAAAAAAAGGATCTCTCAGAAACAGTTCACAACTTCCCTTCAAATCATTCATGTCACCTAAAGGGTAAACCTGTTTCTCCATCACCTGTTCAGTTCTGATGATTCAGTAAGGACATCTCCTGGTTTCATCTCCATGTTTCCCTCTCACCACATATCCAAACCAATATCATGACCAGCAGCTTTACAGCTGTGGCTCCAGCAAACATCAGCTGATACTAGAAATTAATATTAAATAAATTCTAACAACAGCTGATCAAGCTTAAACGTGCTGCTGTTGTTTAGCGCGACATCTGCTGGTTTCCTCTTTCTGGCGCAAAGTGGGCAATAAACAAGCAAGAGAGAAAAGCTGATCAGCTAATCATTGATCAGTTTCATGATTGAATGAGAGAATAAGAGGCAGCTGACAGCGTAAAGATGCAGAATAAATCCAGCTTTGTGTCTTTTTTCATTCTAGCTTAAGTCCGGGACAAACTGTGTTCCTTTTCAGCTCAATACGAAACGTGTAATATTTTCTCTGAATACGGGACAACGGGAGGGTTGGCAACTCTACTAACTAACCTTATGAATAAAATAAAGTTCACTATCAGTAACATCATAGCACCCACCCAGCTGTAGAAACTCCGTCATGCTAGCTGGTACGCAGTACGAGTTATTGTAACTGACGGTAAAAACTCAGCACAACGAAAATAAACTCCACCTAAACTTGGTTTATATCTGACCCAGATAGACTGCAGGTCATAACTTCTTATCTGAAGTTCAGTTCACCTGACGCTCAGACCGGCGGCCGCCTCGTGTCTCTGCTCCTCCTGCCTCACCTTTCCCTCATCCACCTGGCCTCTTGTAGCAGCTCCGCCATAGCCACCACCAAACAACTGAGTTATTTTTACACATCTGCCAGCATCTGGCCAATCCACCATCTTTCATTGTTTATACGGTTATTAAAAAAAAAAAATCATCGCCCCATAAAAACGAAAAATCACCATCGGCCCGGTATGCCCGATGGCCAGTCCAGCTATGGCCATGCCATCAGTTAACCCTTCACATGCCAACTGTGGCACGCGTGTACATATACAGGAATATACAGGAATATACAGGTAACAATGTACAGAATATGTATAGAAAAATTTAAAAATTGTATGGAGCTATGTATAAAATGTACAGTAAACAAACAAGCTGGTGAGTAAGATGACCAAAAGAATGTTAAGCTGCATTATAGAGTCTGACAGCTGCTGGTAAGAATGACCTGCGGTAGCGCTCCTTCCTACACTGTGGGTGTAAAAGTCTACTGCTGAACGAGCTGCTCAGTGCTCGTACAGTCTCATGTAGGGGGTGGGAGGTGTTGTCCATGATGGATGTAAGCTTAGACAACATCCTCTCCTCCCCAACCTGCTCGATGGACTTCAGCGGACAGTCCAGGACAGAGCTAGACTATTTAGATCACATGTGTCAAAGTCAAGGCCCCCAGCAGGATATTTGATTAGTATTAGAACCGGCCCACAGGCCACAGCCACCTGCTGGTGTTTTGTACGCACCAATACTCCATTCCCCACAATGCAACGGTAGCCTGTGAACTCACTGCAGCGCCGCAAACGGGCCTCAGCTTCAATATTCATCAGCATTCAGAGCAGATGTCAACTTTCAGCAACTCCCCTCCCCAGTTATGGCTAAACGGAAGGTGAACGGTGAGAACGGGGTTTCAAGCCAGGTGGGAGGCAGAGTATATGTTCACGGAGGTAAAAGGCAAACCTGTGTGTCTTCTGTGTGGAATAAGTGTGGCTGTAATGAAAGAATATAATCTAAGAAGACACTATGAAACATCTAAGAAAGACAAAGACAAGAATATGGACACGGAACAAAGGCTACAGAACGTGGAAGAATTAAAACAAGGTCTTTAGTCCCGGCAAACTCTGTTCACAAAAGCCAAATCACAAAGTGAGGCTGCTCTCAAGGCTAGCTTTATTGTGGCAGAAGAAGTTGCAAAATCAGCCCGGCCATTCAGAGAGGGAGAGTTTATCAAAAACTATATGCTTAAAGTTTGTGACACAGTGTGCCCAGACAAAAGGCAGCTATTTTCAAATGTGAGCCTCAGCAGAAACACGGTTGCTGAACGTGTAGACCAGCTTTCCACCAATCTAAAAAAAAAACAGCTTGTGGAAAAGGGAAAAGATTTCATCGCATATTCCCTTGCTGTGGATCAGAGCACCGACACAACTGACATTGCCCAGCTGTCAATTTTCATTCGTGGAGTGGACTCCAGCCTGAGCATAACAGAAGAGTTTTTGGCGTTACGTCCTATACATGGCACAACTACAGGACAAGCTCTATATGAAGGGGTATCCAGATGTGTAAATGAGATGGGGCTGCCTTGGGAAAATCTCGTGGGATTGACAACAGATGGAGCACCCGCGATGTGTGGACACAGGAGTGGATTGGTGGCAAGGATACGTGAAAGGATGCGGGATGAAAATGTCACAGATGAGCTGACAGCTTATCACTGCATAATACACCAGGAGTCGTTATGTGGCAAAGCCTTGAAAATGGAACATGTAATGAGCATCATAACGCGTGCAGTTAACTTCATCAGTTGGAGACACAGATGTGGAAAGAAAACTTGAGCCACTTTCCCAGCTGCCAGACCATGAAGGGGACGCTCTCTACTGCTGTGTTCCCGAGTGCACAGTTTGCTGATAAACTCAACATACTTGCCGCCGACTTCCGACGCCGATTTGCTGATTTTGAAGCTCAAAAATGCAGGTTTGAACTGCTTGCCACCAAACCTCCAAATGGAGTTGATTGAGCTCCAGTGCAATGACACACTGAGGGAAAAACATGAGAGAGTGGGTGCTGCTGAGTTTGCACGTTTCATCCCCGACACAATGCCTCCGCTGCGCATCCAAGCTGCTCAGATGCTCTCTATGGTTGGCAGTACATACCTGTGTGAACAAATGTTCTCTTTGATGAAGCTAAACAAAACATCACACCGGAGCTGTCTTACTGATAGACACCTTGACTCAATCCTGAGGACTTCCTCAGCTCAGACCCTGACCCCGAACATTGATGAACTTGTACAAAAGATGGGACACCACCAAGTACAGGCTCAGCCTCAGACAAGTGAGCATCACAGAGCATTAACGTATTTTTGTTTTTAATTCAGTTAAATTTTTACATTTGCTTCTACAAGATGGGATTTTTCTTTGAAGGAAGTATTGTTTTGTCTGTGTGCCATAGATTTTTGTATTTTATCTTATTGTATTTCATTTATTTATATTTATTTTTCAGTTAATGGAAATTGCAGATAAGAGCCATGAATACAGAAAGAATACAACTGATTTTATTTAGTTTTGTTATTTTCTCATTTTACTATTTGAAAGCAGTAATGGAGCAGGAGCAGCCAGGCCACCGCGGACCAGCCACCCGCCCTCACCACCTCAGTCAGACCTCCCATCGCCTGCCTCATTTGTAGCAAGGATGTTGGCAGATGACAAGGAGTTCACTGCCATGTCACCCTTGACTCCTGCGGCATCAGGTCTCCTCACGTCCTCTTCCAGGAAGAAGCGGTGTCCGTGTCGCCGACGCAACACAGAGCAGGTGGTTGTGAGGTGAGTGACTATATTTTTTTATACTGAAAATATTGTTCATGAACTCAGCTTTGTTGTTACAAGTGCGAATATGAATTGGGGTTATGAGAACTTAGACTCTGAAAAGAACACCCTTCCTTTGCTTGACAGAGCGAATGCTTCTACACCTGCCATGGACCATTCTTTTCAGGATCTGAAACTTGTGAACTTGCAACCAATGTCTTCCTAGAAAATTTAGTTGAAAATGTTTCGTGTTGCACTGAGTTAGCTCTTTCAGAGACAAAGAGCCTGTCTGGGCCCTGTTTAAGCATAGAAGAAATCATTCTATCTGTGCTATGAAAGTTATAAATGAGACAGACTGTGTTTCTGGCTCTGAAGATGTAGAGCCAGCTGAATTAAGTGAACTGGCTCCCATGTCACCCACTTCCAGCTACCTAGAGACTGTGCGCACTGGACATGCTAGCTGTGAAGTTAAGCTGAGCCACTGTGGGAATGAAGCCGGGGCCAGGTTGAATCCGGAAGCTTAGTCGGAGTACTCAGTTTGCTCTTGACACCCGGAGGAGTTATATTTCAGTTCCCACTGGGGTTGCAGGGAACTTTGTTCAGCAGCTTCCAGTGCCAGCTGGGGGTTCAGGGGAACCCAGGCAGCCACTTCATGTTTCTGCTGGGAAAAGAGTCCATCCAGCATCCTGTCATGCCGCCACCTGCTCAACCACCTGCGGCATCCATGCCGCCACCCACACAGCTGGTTACCGTTTCCATACAGCCATCTGATCCTGCCACGTCTTAGCCAGAGGTCGACACCTTGCCTGGTCTTGCCCGTCCACATCCTGCACGCTCTACCCGTCAATGTCCTGCACTGCCTGCCCATCCACAGTCATCCACCAGGCCATGTCCAGTGTGCCCAGCTCCCACCAAGCCACGTCCAGTATGCCTGGCACCCCACAATCAGCCCAAGGGTCTTTGTACATGTTTACTTCACCGTCGACTGCCTGTCAAGCCACCGAGGGTCTTCAGTCCCACCCCTCATCGCTGCCGGCCGCCTGCCACCTGCCACCTGCCAAGCCTCCAGCCAGCTCGTGGTGCTGACCACCAGCCAAGCTGCCCGAGGGTCATCGCCCACGCCTGCTTTACCGCCGCCTCCGGCAGTCTGCCTCCTGATCTGCTCCGCTGCTGCTGCTTGCCTCGCGGTTGGACTACCCATCTACTCCTTTGCTGCTGCAGGCCCCACAGTCGGCCTCCAGAACTGTTTAATTATGGACTCATGTGCTGTCAACCTCCGGGTCGGCTCCCTGACATGTTGTTTTTTGGCTTTTGGGTCCGCTCCACAAACACATGGATGTCATGGCGCTCCCCGCCATGGCCTTCTGCTGCTTCTAGCCTGGTTCAGAGGGACTTCCTCAACATTCGTGTCTATTCCTGTCACAATCTGGTAGAAGGAACTCAGGCGCAGAGCGGTTGACGTCTCCAAAAACAGTTTATTTACAGCACCAGTGCACGATATATACAGTGAAGGGAATCCAAACTCCAGGGAATCACGGGGTAGCTCTCTCACACTCGCTCACTTCTTCTTGCCCACACTCACACACGTTCACACGGCAGGGAGGTCACAGGTCCGGGGAGGAAAGTGTCTGTAGTACAATCATCCAGCGACGAGAGGATCTGTGTTCCAGCCTAAAATAGTGCTCCAGGTGATGACAGGTGATTGTTGTCAGGTGTGTGGGCCAAGGGCGGGAGCCCACAGTGAGCTCCGCCCAGGCAGAGAGGGAGAGAGAGAGAGAGAGAGAGAGAGAGAGAGAACCAAAACAGCACATGTAATCTTGTGGGGCCGGCCGGGCAGGCACGGAGACCATGACAATTCCAGGCTCCAGTCTGCATGCAGGCTCTGTGGCATATCCATCAGAGTATGAATGTGTGTGAATAGAATAGCACAAAAAAAAGTGCTTGTATGAATGGGTGAATGAGGCAAGTTGTGTAAAGCGCTTTGACTTCTCAGACATAGTTGCTTTTCTAAAGCCTGAAAACAGGAGGAGTAGTTTTCTCACACACCAGATAATTCTTACCCTTTCAGCATATTGTTATTAATATGATAGAAGAAAATGGAGTTGATATGACAAAGGACAGAAAGAGGTATTTCAGGTAAACTGATAATCACTGGATTTAGACATGATTATATTGTAGTTTTGAAAGAAAGGAGAAAGCCAGGCTTGCATAACAAATAGACTCTCATAAGCAACTACTGTTACTTTCATGTTTGAAATGAGTAATAAAAGCAAACACTATATTGTAATATCCCATGGCTGTGAAGAGGAGGTGATGTGAATAGAACTGGGTGGTCTTCACTAAACTCCAACATGCTTCTATTTCTGTGTGAAGTCCTTTGATAAACATTTTATAGTCTTCCAAAAGACTGCACATGCCCACCTCACAGTGCCTCAGTAAAGCAACGTGTTTGTAATTAAGTAGTTAGAAATCAAAGCAATATGTGGTATGATTAATATTTAATAACATGGAGTTTTTATGACTGAGTTAGTTGAATACCTTATCTTTATTATGCAGATGCTTCATAAATATGAAATATTACTCATTACAGATAGCAGCTCTTGAAAACCTTACTGAAGCATTTAGAAATATAATTAAGCTCAGCAAAAATAAACCAAGGACTTTTCTCCATTTTTTTCTTTGAAAGCTTTATCTACAATGAACCTACAATAACAAAATAATGAATAGCTCTGTGGGATTAAAATACAGCTTTCTCCAGACCCAAGCTACAAAACACAAACTTATTTTAATGTTTTATTGCTTTGCTTACTTCAGGGAAAATAGTATTTTATCCTTAAGATCAATGTAAGCTCTCAGAGAGGATTGATGAATCATGGGATTACATCTGAGTTCAAATGTTGACTATTTCAATATAAACTGTAATCTTGTCATTGTTTCCTGCTCTGTGCAAGCAACCAAGCAAGCACAATGGATTTGTCAAGTCCAGAAATGATTGTCCAAAGGTGGATTATACAAAGCCACGAACAGTACTAATCCATAGAACACGGAAGGATCGTATATATGCCTGCACACATTTAAAAAGACTTTGACTGCAGAAATAAAAAAGGACAAGTGAAATCAAGCTCATTAACAACAAAACATTATTATTAGTAGTAGTAGTAGTAGTAATTTGGTCATTCAATAACAATGGTTGTCAGAAAAAATTATTTTAACTTCTGTACCATTTAGGGACACATACGGAATATATCTGTGTTCTCTACATTTGTAGACCAGAATACAGATCATGAAAAGTATCTCTTAAAATGTGGTGTAATTCACAGTGATGGTTACCTGTCAGGCAGTAACGGGAATTTCAGCTTTTTTAAGAGAGCCGGTTGTTTTTGCTCCCAAGTTGTTCTTCAGGATTATATCAAATGTTTATTATTTACATGGCTTATTATACTTCACATGTAACATAACATTTTAGTACAAAAAAGAACATAAACATCCAATCTTTAGTTGTATGCATATTATTTAAAAACTTGCAACTATTTACAGTAAAACAACATGGACAATCACACAACAACATAAGTGTTGTTGTGCCAGTGCAGGCACTGCCAGTGCAGTGCCTGCACTGGCAGACCATGGGGAGGTGGGGAAACAGGACCCAAACGCCGGACTCTTCAGTGCAAACAGTGTTTATTTACAAGGTGGTGAAGTAAAGCAACAATAAATCCCCGTGTGTCCCAGACTCCCCTTCCGTGTCTTCATCCAGTGTCAGTGCTCTGTGCCTCCACTCCTTTTTTTTTTTTTTCTTTCCTTTTTTTTTTCCTTTTTTTTTTCCTTTTTCCCGTGCCTCCACTCCTTAGTGTTAGTGTGGTCCGTGTTTGCTGCCCTGTCGTCCCACAATTCTCCTGGGAAAGTAACAGAAGCAGCCGTAAATACACCACTCAGTAACAAAACTCTCATTCACTGACTTCTAACTGGGAAACTAACGGAAGTCTCACAAAACGATCCAGTGTTGGAGAGAGCTCCACCACACTCCTCAGTAGCTCCTCCGACGAGGCTTGATCAGCTGCAGGTGTGTGTGCATCTTCCTCGGGTGTGGCCAGCCATCTGAGCGATCCAGGGTCCCTGAGCAGTTATGGACCTGTATTTTATTATATGTGTTTTTGGTGTTGCTGTCCCTCGTTCTCCCTGCTTGCAGGTATGTGTGTGTGGGTGTGTGTGTCTGGGAGCACCTGTTTACAGGCGCCTTCAGGCCTGGTAGGTGTGGCCCTGCCTGGTGGTTGACCACACCAGAAGACCATCACACAGCTGATCAAGCCCTGTCGGAGGAGCTACTTAAGAGTGTGGTGGAGCTCTCTCCGACGCTGGATCATTGCGTGACTTCACGTTAGTCTCTCAGCCAGTCAATACGGTTAGTCTGCCGCATTGTGTGTGTCTTACGGCTGCCTGTTTGTTATCTCCCCAGGAGAAGCGTGGAGACGAGAGGTCAGCGAGCACGGGGTGCTCAGACACTGAGGAGCGGGAACAAGGAACACTGACACTGGGAAGAGGACTTGTCACGGGAGTCAGGAACGCACTGAGGATTTATTGTTATTTTTCCATTCACTGTAAATAAATGCACTGTTTGCATTCAGAGCTCCACGCCTGGGTCCTCCTTCCTCACATCCCCACGGTTGGCCAGCGTCAACCGTGACACACACACCCATACACATAAATGCAAGCATGGAAACCAGGGACAGCCACACAATACATCAAATGTACATATAACAAGTAATATAAGTCCAGAACTTCTCACAATAAGTTTAGAAAAATATAAAAAGAAAGAAAGAAAAAAGCTGCATACAGGTAACAGTTTTAGTTAGTCTTCGTATTAAAATGTAATTGAAGTGCATACACTTTTTTTCTGTGTTTCTGTCACTCATTTTCTCATGTTTCCAGCTTGTTGTTTTTGTAATGGCTGTAATAAGTCTGTAACCATTGCCCCTCCCCTTCCTGCTCAGCACAGACCAATGACTGTTTGGTGTGGACACAAAATTGTAAAATATCAATACTTAAATAAATATCTACTACTATATTATTAATAAGTCCTATTAGATGAAAAAAGAAGCAATAAAAGCAGTGAAACACTATTAAAGCACTTCCATTCATAGAAAATTGTGGATAAAGTATAAAATGCAGAAACTACTAATATATACTTATATAGGACTTATTCTACAGGAAAATGTTCACTATCAGTGTTAAACTGATTATTTTTACTATAGCAGATGTATAAGGGTGAGTTTATTTAAAGTACTTTAGTATCACGTTCTGTTCTGTCAAGTCTATATATCTGGAGAAAAAAAAAGTTGTTCATGAGCTAGCAAGCAGAGGCCCAAGTCTTGATTTTATTTTTAAATTATATTAAAATGTATTTTTTAAAAGCTGTTCAATTAAAGGCTTGTATCATGAAAAATGACAATGGCAGTCAACCAAGTGATTTCTCAGAGATGTTAATCTGAAAGTGATTGCTGAGGCTGCACCTGTTTCACTTGCCTGTTTTATTAAATCAGATATCACAGGGGTTGATCTCCCCTCTCTATTATGTCATGGATTTCCTTGCTAATGTACTAAAGGTGTTATTAACAATTTTTTCACACTCCATCTGTTCTAAACCTCACATGTTGGTCAGGGTGGTAAGTAGAAACTAGTTGATGAATCACTGAAACTTCTTTACTTGCTAATGCTAGCTTTGTTTGCACACAAAGTGTAGATCATAACTGATCTGATGATTCAGGTCTCCCATCAGTTTACCATCAAAGATCACAGGTTCCCAATGAGCATGCGCCAAACACCAGAACAAAGCTCTTTGACCAGCTCAAGTTATTGCTAATGAGAGATGGACATGTCCATAAAAATTCAGACCATTACAGTTTTCTATACGAGTCTGAAGGAAAGTAGAGATTTCAGCAGCAATAGTCATCTGGAGCCACAAAAAGGCAGTAATTTCAAAGATGGATGCAAAACGGCAAGAGGTGTTATGATAGAGCACCATCTGGAATGACAGCAGAGATTTATCTTTACTTGTGTGTCTTTTAATTGATATCTATTTATAGATTTAACAAGTAACTTGTCCTGATGGAACACCACTGCCATGGAGACTACTGCCTGTCAGCCTTTCCATCACTACAAACAAAAATACTTTCATTCCTACTACACATCTCACTCACCACTGTGTTGTGTTATTACATAGCCTGCACTATCCTCACACTTCACTCCCATACCTGACTTCCTTGTAGAACACCACAGCTGATGGTTAAAATTGAGAAGTGGGCACCAGCACCAGGCGTGAGGCTGAATGAGTAGACCCCCTCTCTGGATGCATTCAGTATGCCTACTTCCAAAGTCCTATATGTACGTGCCATGAGAATGTAAGTAATGAGAGTGTCTAAGGGGTGGAATAAATTTGGGACACAGATGGCCACGAGTGCACAGAATAAGATGACCTTCCCCTGCACTTCAATGACAACATCCCAAAGCCCTGCATGTATAGTGTGATGGAGTTTGAGGAAGGAAGCAATTAGGGATGGGGAGGAAAGGACCTGGAGGGACATGCTACCGCCTCTTGGAGCCAGCTCTCCTGCTGACCCCAGTAAGGACCCCTGTTTCCAGAAATCCAAGAAGGGCAGGGGGGCCCAGCCCCATCCAGCCCGAGGTCCATGGCTGCAGGACCACCGAGCCCCATGTAGCCCAAGGCAGCCCACCTAACCCCACCACAGAGGAAAACTTACACCCAACCCAACATTCAGTCAATACAGTAGACACCCAGGTTGAGTTCCAGCTGTACTGAGCCTGTCCATTTCTTTATTTAGTCCAAAGTTGAGGTCACTCCTAATGTTACACTCCGGCCTAGGGGAAGCCGGAGCACAACACAAGAAAAAACAAAAAAACAGGAAAGAATGCCCACACTCCCTGCTCCCAAGGAAAAGAACCAACGCTACCACAGTTTTACGTCAACCAGTCATTTTATTAAACTCCAAAAAGGTAGCGAGCTTAAGGGTGGGCATGGCCAAAACAACAAACAAAACGCTCCAGAAATGAAACAGAACTGGCTTACCTATAATGAGAAACCCAAAAGAAAAATGCAGGCCTCTTACCTGTCTCCCTAACCTAATCAGTCTTACACCAATGTGCAGCCTCCACCTGGAAACTTACACAATACCAACAACACAGAAAACAAACAACACCATCCTCTTGTGTGTTGAGCAACAACAACACGCAAAATCATGACCTGGGTCATAACACTAAGAACAAGTGAGCAATCTAGGTGTTCAGAGAGTGCACTACAAAAGGCCATATACACTCACAATACATAACTTTTTGTTACATATAGGTAATTTAATTGTAAGAAATCTACCCTTTGGATCCATAACTGTGTTGAGTACTGTGACATTAACATTCATATGTATGGAAATTGCTACTCCCCTTTGCCTAGAGATATAGCATGCTCAGAACACATTAGGGAACTCAGGTGTTTTAAGTTCTGTGGTAGGTCTATGAGTCTATGTTATAGTAAGATAATGTCTGCATGTATTTTTTAAGTGTGTTTAAGTGGAGATATCATCTGAATTTCAGGAGCGGGACCACTCCTCCTTCACGCCCCCTCCGGCCTCAGGCTATAAAAACCCCCTTTCTCCAATACCTGCTGTTCTCATTTTCATGCCCCCGCCTGCCCCCCCCCCCCTTTTCTTTCCTCTCTTCTCCTCTTCTCCTCTCCTCTCTTCCTTTCCTCCATTTATTTCTCGTTAGTACATGGGGATCTGCCCGGCCCGAGAGCCATCGCCAGTCCCCTTCAAGGCCTTCCCCAAACCGCAGCACTATTCACACTTCCTCATCCCTCATCGCCCATCGTTACCAAGGATGTGGTCCCTGCTAGTGAAATATCTTTAACCACTTCTCTCTGGAGCCAGCTCCATGCACATTCCATGTGATAAACTTTAGTGTGCCCACTAGAGATGGACTGATCCGATATTATGTATCGGTATCGGTTCGATACTGACCTAAATGACTGGATCGGATATCGGGGAGAAATAAAAAATGTAATCCGATCCATTAAATATCATGAAAGCGCCTCACAAAACTTGCGACATGGCGTAACTCAGCTCATATCCTTAGCTCGTCGGAGCAGTATGCATCACGTGATAGAGCAGCTGTGGCTTGCGAGACCTGTCGCTGGTCTAGTTGAGCATTTAGAGCCTCGCTACCAAACCGGCATTTCGTCTCCAAGAAAGTTATCCCAGAAAGAAGTAAAGCAAGTGTGTAATTTCATCTCTGAATGTTTGTAAAGCATTCCCACGTTAAGCTTAAGAACCGATATATGGAGCGACTGCCTCTCATTCTCTCTCCCTCCCTCTGCTGTTGCTACTTCAATCACGAAACTGATCAATGATCTGCTGATCGGCTTTTCTGTCGCGAGTCTCTTTTGTTTGTTTTTGGTCCACTTTGCCCCAGCGGATAAACAACAGCAGCACATTTAAGCTTGATAAACTGTTGTTAGAATTTATTTAATATTACTTTCTACACCAGGATCCTTTTCTACGTAGCTGACAGCTGGTAACTGTGCAGGGGCGGGTCTAGCAAAGTTTAGCCAGGGGGGCAGGTAGGGCATTAACAGGGAAAAGATGGTACAAAGACATACTTTTCTTTCTTATTCTCATTTAGCAGCATTCAAGATGGTGGTGCAAGCAGTCGCAGTGGCCCCGGCGCTCTCCTCAACTTAGCGGTTTTCTTTTTCTTTTGTGTATTTTTGTTTCACTTTTCCTCCAACATGCAGGAGCACATATGCAATACAGCAAAACTGAACTGCTTGTGGTTCTAAACCACAAAAACCTGCACACCTTCGCTGACAATGACTGGGACTCAATTCCCCCTGAGATCCGGAGGGTCACTGACTCTAATTTCACCATACCCAGTGTTGCCAACTCCTCAGTAAGGAAAATCGCTATTGGCTGTCCTAAAAGTCGCTAAATGACGTTATCATCTAATTTGCATAATCAGTCATGCCTATGTAATTGTAACCTATGTTGTAGGGGAGAGAAATAACATCGTGGAAGAGACATAAAGTGATTAAAAACCCTCCTAAATGCATTTAGAATTTATTTAGAACTACAAATTAAATTTCTTTTAGCAATTATTGTTTTTTTAATGTCACAATTCCAACCCACCTGCTTTATCCAGGCTTGGACCGGCAAAAGTGACCCGAAATAGGCACTCTGGTCGGGGTACTTTGTGTGTGTGTGTTTATAAGTAGTTTGTGATCCTTGTGATCCACAAAACAGCATAACAGTAAAAGAAGAACTGACTGCGTTACAGTCACTGCGGGAGCAGCGGCTTTGCTCATGCGCGATTCATTTGCAGATTGGACGCATAGGTGTGAACATCTCGTGCCCTGATAGCAGCTGGGGGAGGACTATCCTCCGCCTGTGAGCGCTTTGGCATGGGCGAGGTGCCCACGGCAGCACCCGCTGCTTGTTGACAGTAAGAGCGATACGCGCTTTCACGTCAAAAAGTCGTCATAAATAAGTCTCCAACAACACCAGAAAAAGTCGCCAGATTTGTCGCTAGTCGCTTTTTAGAAAAAAAGTCGCTAAGGGGGTCTGAAAACTCGCTATATATAGCGACAAAGTCGCTAAGTTGGCAACACTGACCATACCACCGCTGAAGTGGGATGAGGCGACTGAGGCACAGGAAACAGAAGAGAGGGAAGAGAGCGGGGCTGAGGGCTAGGCTACGTGCTAACCCACACGGACCGGCTATTCGAAGTCTCTTCCTCACCAACTCACGTTCACTAAATAACAAGATGGATGAGCTATGACTGCAGATCACCTCACGCTGTTTGGATTACTGTGTTATGATCATCACAGAGACTTGGCTGGACTCTTTTACCCCAGACACTCTGAATGTAGCGTGGCTAGCGGGCCATTATCACAATAATAACAGTTTATGTCCCGCCGCAAGCTAATGCTAAGTCAGCCATGGAGCTACTCCAGCGCTCCATTAATAAACAGCTAACAACGCACCCGGACTGTGCTGTGATTGTGGCAGGAGATTTTAGCAACACAAACCTGAAATCTGTCCCGCCTGGATTCTTTAAAAGCGTGCGCTTTCCGACGAGGGAAAACAACACACTAGACCAGGTCTACACCAACATCCCAGATGCTTACAAGGCCATCCCCCTGCCTCATCTCGGACTCTCTGATCATCTCTCTCTGTCCCTGATCCCTTGCTTATAGACCTCTAATTCAAAGGCAAAAGCCATCTGTAAAAACAGTACGAGTGTGGACCGCGGAAGCCACCATGACCCTACAAGACTGTTTAGATAAAACGAATTGGAGTGTATTTGCAGAAGGATCAGACTTGGAGGGCCACACATCTGCCGTACTCTCATACATCAGCTTCTGTAACAACAACAAAGACTGTTAAAGTGTTCCCGAACCAGAAGCCATGGCTCAACAGTGAGGTGCGAGCCCTACTAAGAGCACGTGACAGGGCCTTCAAATCAGGAGACCAACAAGTCTACAAAGAGGCACGCCAATCTCAGCTTTAAGGCATAAAAGAAGCCAAGCACAAATACAAACAGCGCATCGAGGAACACTTTAACACAAAGAACTCCAGGAACATGTGGCAGGGGATCAAAACACTCACTGGGTACAAAGACAGTTGCACACAAACCAACTCCCCGGACATCACCTTACCTGACACCTTAAACCATTTCTTCGCCCGCTTCGACCAAGAAAACAGGGACACCATCACCCATCCTGCCTTTACAGAGAGGGACGACGCTCCCATCCAGCTGGAGCAGCATCAGGTCAGAGACACACTGCGCAGAGTCAACGCAAGGAAAGCAGCTGGTCCTGACGGTGTAGCCGGTAGAGTGCTTAAAGCATGCGCAGACCAACTAGCAGAGGTTTTCACCACCATCTTCAACCTCTCACTGCTACAGTCTGTAGTACCATCCTGCCTTAAGTCAGCCACCATCGTTCCAGTGCCCAAAAAGAACACAGTGAGCTGCTTGAATGACTATCATCCAGTTGCTTTAACACTCATAATTTCCAAATGTTTTGAGCAGCTCATCATGTTGCACATTAAAGCTGCCATCCCTGCAGACCTCGATCCATACCAGTTTGCATACAGGGCAAACAGGTCGACAGAGGACGCCATAATAACAGCTCTTCTCACAGCCCTCACACACCTGGACAGTAGTAACACCTATGTTTGAATGATGTTTGTGGACTTCAGCTCTGCCTTCAATACAGTTCAACCCCACAAACTGGTTAATAAACTAAGCAACTTTGGACTCAGCAGCTCACTGTGCAGCTGGATATTGGACTTCCTGAGCAACAGACCCCAGAACATCAGAATGGGAGAGCACACCTCCTCCACCCTCATTCTGAATGTGGGTGTCCCCAGGGGTGTGTCCTCAGTCCCCTCTTATACTCACTTTTCACCCATGACTGTTCACCAATCCACACCAGTAACACCATTATAAAATTTGCTGATGACACCACCATCATAGGACTGATTGACAACAACGATGATTCAGCCTACAGAGAGGAGGTTCAGCATCTGAAGCAATGGTGTGACGACAACAACCTGCATCTGAACACAGCCAAGACCAAGGAGATGGTAATCAACTTCAGGAGAACAAAGTGATCTGAGCACTCTACCCTCTACATTGATGGGGAGGACATAGAAAGGGTAGAAAGCTTTAAGTTCCTCGGAGTCCACATCTCGGCCGACCTTACCTGGTCCACAAACGTTTCCCACCAGGTAGGGAAAGCACAACAAAGGCTGTACTTCCTCAGGAAACGACGTCAGGCCCAATTACCCCAAAGACTGCTAGTAAACTTCTACCGCTCCACCATCGAGAGCCTTCTGACTTACTGCTGCACACTCTGGTTCAACTGCTGCACCGCGGAGGACAAGAGGAAACTGCAGCGGGTGGTGAGGGCAGCAGAGCGGGCAATCGGCACTTCACTAACCCCCCTCAGAGACATCTATATTGGCAGACTTCAGCAGAAAGCCAGCATCATCATCAAAGACCCCTCGCACCCTGGACACTCACTTTTTTCCCCCCTTCCCTCTGGTAAACGTTACAGGTCCATCAGGTCGAAGACAAACAGACTCAACAGAAGTTTTTACCCACAGGCTGCCAAACATGCCCTACCTCCACCCTGATTGGACACTCATGGACATTACACCTTATTTATAAATCGTATTTCTATTTATACTTCAATGCAACCAACACCCCTACCTCTTTAAACTGTATTTATTATAACCTTATTTAGTATAGTTGCAACAGCAGCCCCCCACTCAATGTGCAATATCACCCCCCATGTATGTGCGTGTATGTTTGC
Source organism: Pelmatolapia mariae (assembly GCF_036321145.2). Lineage (NCBI taxonomy): Eukaryota > Metazoa > Chordata > Actinopteri > Cichliformes > Cichlidae > Pelmatolapia > Pelmatolapia mariae. Next base: position 33,134,375 of record NC_086245.2, on the reverse strand, counting down.
AGGTGTATGTATTAGAGATGGCACGATACCACTTTTTTATGTCCGATACCGATACCAATATCATAAATTTGGATATCTGCCGATACCGATATGAATCCGATATAGTGTGTTTTTTAATCAATAAAACTGTTTTTTAAATATCTTGCTGCATTTTGTATAAGTTCATACTCAAGTTTAAATAAACAACAACACTAAAGCTATTCTGTTATACCTGTATGTAAAAAAAAAAACAAAAAACACTGCGTCCAAAATATTTCATAGTTCAGCAACACTGATCAATCTAATAAACTTAAACCTACTCCATCCTCCCTATTCTGGTATTTTAAAGAGTACTTAGCAGAAATATTAAGCAAACTAACTAATAGGGTTGCAAACTCCCAGCAAAAGAAAATAGGGAACCACCCCCCATCCTCCACCTGATGATGCTTAATCGATGTAATCAACTTTAATTTGATGCAGGGTGAAAAAAAATGCACAGAAATAAATTATTTTTCAAGAATAATTAAATAGATTCAACATCTTTCTTCAACAGAATTGCAGAATTCACAGATGGTATCTTCCCAAAGGAATAAGTACTAGCTTACTAGGGTATATTAGACTTAACAGTTACTATATACAGTAATGGACTTCTATACATTTTACATCAGATTAAAACTTTGGGTGTAAGATTCAGATAATTATTTATTGAAAGCTAGATATTTTAAATGAGAATAGGAAAGAAAAGTATGTCTTTGTGCCCCCTTTTCCCTGTTCATGCCCCATCGGCCCCCCTGGCTAAACTTTGCTAGATCCGCCCCTGCACAGTTACCAGCCGTCAGCTACGTAGAAAAGGATCCTGGTGTAGAAAGTAATATTAAATAAATTCTAACAACAGCTTATCAAGCTTAAACGTTCTGCTGTTGTTCAGCCGCTGGTTTCCTCTTTCTGGTGCAAAGTGGTCCAAAAACAAAGAAGAGAGACGGACTCGTGATAGAAAAGCCGATCAGCTGATCATTAAGCAGTTTCACGATTGAAGTAGCAGCAGGAGAGCGAGAGGCAGTCGCTCCTGTGGTGTAATCTATATTGATATACATACGTGCGCCACTAGGCGGCAGTACTTACCCACTAAACAGGAAATGTGTGTTATGTAAACGGCACGTGAGTAAGCCAGAATAAAATGGATGGTTGTTTCTCCACGTTATCGCTTGAGCGGGAGTTTATTCAAGAGCCCAACACAACATGGTGTCAGAAGTGCACTCGCTCTAAGCGGTGAACTGAGAAAACTGAATAGAAAGTCAGCTTGGCGATCGGCTAGCAACAAACATGACGGAGCAAGCAGCGGCTCTACCGGCGGCAGCAGCGACACCTGGCCCGGTCATGGCAGCTCCACCAGCGGCTACTTTCACCATCAAGCCACCGGAACCGTTCGACTTCGCAAAGCCCCAGGAGTGGGAGAAGTGGATCAGACGTTTCGAGCGTTTTAGAATGGCAAGTAATCTGAACAGCTCAACAGATGCTAACCAAGTGAACACATTAGTTTACTGCATGGGAGACGAGGCTGACGACGTGCTAAGGGGACTTGACCTAACAGACGGGCAGCGCCAGCAGTACAATGCAGTCAGAAACGCATTTGATAGACATTTTGTCCCCAGAAAGAATGTGATCTATGAAAGAGCAAAGTTTAATAAGCGAGTACAACAGCCAGCAGAAACAGTTGACTCCTTCATAACAGCTCTATATGCTCTCGCTGAAAACTGTGAATATGGTGAACTTCACGATGAAATTTTGAGGGATAGGCTCGTTGTGGGTCTTAAAGATTCATCGCTGTCAGAGAGAATGCAGCTCAACAAAGATTTGACCCTAGCTAAAGCTATCACAATGGCGAGGCAATCTGAGGAAATAAAAAGACAGCAAACTGACCTAAGAGGTGAAAGCAGCACTGGCAAAACAGCCATGGATGCCGTGCATGTCAGAAAATCACAGCCAAATAAATTCAGAAGCAGAGACCAAAAGCAGCTCAAGCCACATAAACCACAAATAACAAAACAAGAGAATAAAACATGTTCTAAATGTGGAAAAGCACCAATGCACCCAGCAGCACAGTGCCCAGCCAAAAATGCAGAATGCCACAACTGTGGGAAACGTGGACACTACGGGAGAGTTTGTAGGTCTACAACTGTGCATGAGGTGGCAGACAGTGCAGATGGACTTTTCCTAGGTGAACTGGATTCAGGAGAAGACCCATGGCTTGCTAACATCTGCGTGAGAGGCAAAAGCATGACATTTAAATTAGACTCGGGGGCAGATGTCACAGCTATCTCAGAGGAGACATTCAAAGACATTAAGCAGCCAAATGAACATTTGCAAAAAGCTGAAAAGCCACTGTATGGACCAGGAGGTGCAGCACTGAGCGTACTTGGGTCTACAAAGGAGGACATTTCCTACAGTGACAGGAGCACTACAGAGACAATCTATGTAGTCAGAAATCTGCGTGTAGCTCTCTTAAGCAGGACAGCTTCTGTGAGACTGAAACTAATTGCCCGGATGGACAATGTTGACCTTGAGACAGTGAAGAAAGCGTATCCGAAACTATGTGATGGGCTCGGGCTTGTTCAAAAACCATACACGATTAAGCTGAAGCCCGACGCTAAACCTTATTCACTGAAAGTGCCAAGGCGTGTTCCACTGCCACTACTGGGCAAAGTCAAAACAGAGCTGGAGAGGATGGAACAGTTGGGAGTAATCAGTCGTGTGGAAGAGCCCACAGACTGGTGTTGCGGCATGGTCGTAGCCCCTAAAAAGGACAAAGAGAATGTCCGCATCTGTGTGGACATGACACCATTAAATGAGTCAGTGTGTCGTGAAAGATATATCCTCCCCTCTGTAGACCAAACACTAGGCATGCTCACAGGTGCGCAGTATTTCTCCAAGCTTGATGCTAACATGGGCTTTTGGCAAATACCGCTGTCCAAAGAATCTGCTCTCCTCACCACATTTATTACGCTATTTGGTAGATACCATTTCAATCGTTTGCCATTTGGTATTTCCAGTGCACCAGAGCATTTCCAAAACATGATGGTGACGGAAGTGACAGCCGGCCTCGCGGGAGTCGTGTGCCACATGGACGACATCCTGGTCTGGGGATCCACGAAAGAGGAGCACGACAGGAGACTCCACGCTGTCCTTGGCCGTGCTGAGAAGGCGGGCGTCACCCTGAACATGTCAAAATGTGAGTTTGGCAAAAGAGCAGTGAAATTCTTAGGATTCATTGTGTCATCAGAAGGTATGAGTCCTGACCCTGACAAAACTAGTGCGGTGCAGAATATGAAAGAGCCAAGCACCGTGAGTGAGCTTAGGAGCTTCTTAGGAATGGTGAATCAGCTGGGGAAATTCATCCCAAACCTCTCCGAAAAAGACAAACCACTGAGAGACTTGCTTTCAACTAAAAACATGTGGTACTGGGGGCACGAGCAACAAAACGCGTTTAGCAGTTTAAAAGAAGAACTGTCATCTGCTCCAGTACTGCAGCTTTACGACCCAAACAAACCCCAAAAGATCTCAGCAGATGCCTCTTCATACGGGTTGGGGGCCGTTTTGCTACAGAAAGACAGTGACGTGTGGTCACCAGTTGCGTATGCCTCACGATCATTGACACCCACAGAGCAGCGCTATGCTCAGCTGGAAAAAGAAGCACTGGCGCTCACCTGGGCCTGTGAAAGATTCAGTGACTTTATTCTAGGGCTACACTTTGAGCTTGAGACTGACCATAAGCCACTCGTGAGCCTACTTGGAGGGCAGGCCTTGGATTTGCTTCCACCGCGGATACAGAGATTCCGCATGCGCCTAATGAGGTATTCTTACACTATAAGGCACATTCCAGGCAAAAGCCTCACCACAGCCGACACGCTGTCACGGTTACCGCTGACACACAGTGTGATGCCCAGAGACAATGATCTTATGGAGGACACCGATATTTACGTTGACGCAGTGCTGGAGGGCCTTCCTACTAGCAGCAAATACCTTGCAGATCTCCGCGAGCAGCTACAGTCTGACAGCGTCTGTTCCCAAGTCATGAAGTTCTGTGCAGAAGGCTGGCCTGACAGGAACCAGTTGCAGGGAGTAGTAAAGCACTACTGGTCAGAAAGAGCAGTTTTGAGCGTTCACAATGGACTACTGCTGCGAGGCACAAGGTTGGTCATACCTGCAAACATGCGAAATGCAGTTTTGGACAAAATACACGAGGGTCACCAAGGGGTAGTTAAGTGTCGAGAACGCGCCCGACAAGCAGTGTGGTGGCCAGGCTTAAGTAATCAGATCAGTGAACTTGTCCTTAAGTGCAGGCTGTGCATACAGGAGAGAGTTAATGTGAGGGAACCTCTTATGCCCACACGTTTACCTGAGAGGCCATGGCAGAATTTAGGAGCTGATTTGTTCACACTAAAAGACAAAAACTATCTGTTGGTAGTAGATTATTTCTCGAGATATGTCGAGATTGCTCAACTCAGCCCAACTCGTTCAGCCAATGTGATCGTGCATTTAAAGTCAATATTTGCACGCCATGGGATACCTGAAACATTGATTACAGATAATGGGCCACAATTTGCATGTCAAGAAATGAAAGACTTTGCAAAGGACTACTGTTTTGAGCATGTCACCAGTAGTCCCAGGTACCCGCAGAGCAACGGCGAGGCGGAGAGAGGCGTCCAGACCATCAAAAATCTCCTCAAAAAAGCCAGCGATCCATACAAGGCATTGCTGGCATACAGAACAACAGCCTGGAGAATGGCTACAGCCCGGCTCAACTTCTCATGGGGCGCAGGCTTCGTACTACTTTACCAATGCTTCCTGAAACCTTAGAGCCATGTTTGCCTGATTTTCAGCAGATTTGTCGTTCTGAGAGAGAGAAAAGGCTGAGACAAACCGAATGTTTTAACAAAAGACATAGAACAAGAGAACTGGATAAATTGTTGCCAGGGCAACCAGTCTGGATCACGAATGCAAAAGCACAAGGCACAGTGACATCAGTCCACCCGACTCCACGATCGTACATCATCAGTGGACCCCAAGGGACAATCAGAAGGAACCGCAGTCATCTTGTGCCAATCCCACAAACAGAGACTCAAACCGAAGCAACACAGATCCAGTCCACCCCTATAGAGACTGTTTCTGAGCCAAGCGCACCCCATACACCAGGTGTGGTTAGAACCCGGTCTGGTAGGGAAGTGATTAAACCAAAAAGACTTGATCTGTGAAGCTAATTGTTTGGAAAGGGCAAAGTTGTACTTTGAAATGCTAAGTTTTGTTTATGAGAATAGCATGTTCAAAAAGGAAAACGGTTTGACATGTGTTACAAGAGAAAAGAAAGTGTTTATGAAAATACCGAGTTTATGTTTCCTGAAATGCTGGGGTATGTCTGTATTGAAAAAAAAAGATATTATGCCGTTATGTTTTGTTTGAAGAGCAAAAGAATGTACCAGCCTAACTTCAGTAAGGGGGATGTGGTTTAATCTATATTGATATACATACATGCGCCACTAGGCGGCAGTACTTACCCACTAAACAGGAAATGTGTGTTATGTAAACGGCACGTGAGTAAGCCAGAATAAAATGGATGGTTGTTTCTCCACGTTATCGCTTGAGGGGAGTTTATTCAAGAGCCCAACACAGCAGCTTAACAGGTTGTTAAGCTTAACGTGGGAATGCTTTACAACCATTCAGAGATGAACTTACACACTTGCTTTACTTCTCTCTGGGATAACTTTCTCGGAGATGAAATGCTGGTTTGCTAGCTAGACTACAAATACACACAGCCGCTCTATCACGTGACGCACACTGCTCCAAGGTGCTACGGTTATGAGGAGTTACGCCATGTCGCAAGTTTTGTGAGGTACTTTTTTGATATTTAATGGATTGGATTACATTTTTTATTTCTCGCCGATATCCGATCCAGTAATTTAGGTCAGTATCGGACCGATACCGATACGTAATATCGGATCGGTCCATCTCTAGTATGTATAACTTGTACATATCTTTCTTGTGTAAATGTAAATTTGTCTGTTATTGTGTAAATACTTACGCTATTGTGGCACTTACCCACATGGAGAAATGCCAAACTGCCTTTCATTGTTCTTGTAACAGTTACAATAAAAAGCTATTCTATTCTATTCTATTCTATTTCAAATGTCTAGCTTTTAATAAATAATTATTTGAATCTTACACCCAAAGTTTTAATCTGATGTAAAATGTATAGAAGTCCATTACTGTATATAGTAACTATTAAGTCTAATATACCCTAGTAAGCTATAGTACTTTTTCCTTTGGAAATGTACCATCTGTGCAGTCTGCAATTCTGTTGAAGAAAGATGTTGAATTAATTTAATTATTGTTGAAAAATAATTGATTTCTGTGCATTTTTTTTTTTTACACGTGCATTAAATTAAAGTTGATTACGTCGATCAAGCATCACGAAGCCGAGGGCAGGGGGTGGTTCCCTATTTTTTTTTTTGCTGGGAGTTGGCAACCCTTAAACCCTTGTTTAATATTTCTGCTAGGTACTCTTTAAAATACCAGAATAGGGAGGATGGTGTAGGTTTAAGTTTATTAGATTGATCAGTATTGCTGAACTATGAAATAGTTTTTGCATACAGGTATAAAAGAATAGCTTTAGTGTTTTTGTTTAACTTGAGTATGAACTTATACAAAATGCAGCAAGATATTTAAAAATCAGTTTTATGGATTAAAAAATACACTATATCGGATTCATATTGATATCAGCAGATATCCAAATTTATGGTATTGGTATCGGTATCGGACATAAAAAAAGTGGTATCGTGCCATCTCTAGTGCCCACGTCCATTGCGTGTGGAAAAAAAAAGTGTGGCAAGAGGTTCCATAAGAGTTCAATACGTAGATCAAGTAGTGTTTTTTTGCTGTGGTTTCTCTGCTGCTATATATATATATATATATATATATATATATATACACACACATATATATATATATGTATATACACACACACACATACACATAGATAGATAGATAGATGAGTTTGTAAATTAGATGAATAATCTTATTCCTGTTTCTTTGTTTAGATTTTTGTTGTTTGGTCTAACCCTATTTCTTAATGGTAGAGACTAACAAGGTTCAGGTGTGTGTATGAAACCAGTAAGGTTTTGGCAACAGGCGGGTTTAAGATGACAGAATGTAGATGCCAGAAAATAAAATACACCAAGAAGAAACTTAATCAGTCTGATGATGCCGTTTACATATCACCTTCTTTACCAGTTGCGGTACACTTCAATCTGATCATTTCCTTTACTTAGTAGGGTCGGTTGGCTGTATTCTCATCTCCCTTTGTGCCTTGCTGTTGGACAAGTGTGGTCCCGGGCAGCTTCCTGGGCCTGGAGAGCTGCCGTTGCTGTTTTGGAATACGGAACTAGGGTGGATACTGCCTAACGGTCTTGTGATGTGGGGCCTAGATTGCTTGTGGTGGTGGGTGCTGGCACCTTCTGGGCTGGGTGCAGGGCCTGGAGTCGTCTGGTTTCTGGCTGGGTCCCTCCATGAGCAGGGGTAGTCGCTTCGCCAGGTAGGGTGCACCAGTTGGCAGATACATTGTATATTTCGATTTGTGCTTTATCCTTTTTTTTTTTTTTTTTTTTTTTTTTTTAAACCTGTCCCGTTTGGTTCTTTTGCCATCAGAATTGTTGTCTAAAGGCGAAGAAAGATGCCCAACGGATTTACTTTACCAAATGGACCATCCCAGCCTTGCCGTAATGGTCCATTTGATTTACCTTTTATTGTTTATTTTATTTTATTTTATTTTATTTTTTTTACTTGCTAGATACGGGACAGGGGAAAAGAAAAGGGAGAAAGAAAGAGGGGGGAAAAAACAAAACAAAACAAAACAAAAAAAAACAGCGGAGAAGAGGGACGGGGATAAAGGGCAAAAAACAAAAACCAACAAAATAAGCAGACAAAAAATACATATATCGATCACCTGGATCACCTGTTGAGAAAGAAAAAAGAAAACAAGCAGAAGAAAACGAGAGTAATAGAGTAAACAACATCACAATGATATATGGGAATATAACACTAAATACTTAATATTAAACATTATTGTGCAGCACGTAAGATCGACAGCGCACAGTGTGCTTTGAGGTAGGAGCCAAAAAGGGTGTAGTTTGTGTGTGTGATCACCTGTGTGTACACCTGTGAGCATGAGCGCGCTTGTATTTAAAAGGTTCCTTAATGTAATGATCTGCTAGAGGGTGTGGGGGGCCACAGTCCCATCCTCCAGGGCATGAAGCAGGTATGGAGGAGATCAAAACTCCAGACATCCAGAGGCCCCCAGAACACAAGAGACCAAGGAAGACCAACAGAGGGGCAGCCGCGCCACTGTCCCAGAAAGAGCTGATGAGAGTCCCAGATGAGGGATCACTCAGCAGCCGCGGAGCAGAAGCCAGGGGGGGTTGCAGTGACGTGCCCGTGAGCTCCGCCGGCAGCCAGCTGTGCCTGAGTGACCGAGCCCCAGGCCGAGAGGCCGAGGGCACCCCACCCCCGAAGTGGCCCGAGCGAGCCCCAGGTTCCAGGCCCGGATAAGCAGCCACCAAGGAGTGAGCCGGTGTGTACCCGGACGCCCACCCCCGGACACAAAGAACCACCAACGCATCGATGTCTGAGGGCGTCTGCCACCGGCAGGGGAAGTGGTGGGGGGAGATAGGCCTCCAAACCTTGGAGGGCCTGAGATGTCCCCAGAGAGGTGGCGTCTGATACCCAACCTGACATATAGACACAGACATACAGGCACACTCAAATACAAACATCCATTCCCACCCTCATGCTCTCATAGGCAATTACTCCACACTCAACCAACGTGGAGACAGACATAAAGAGACACTGTACACACAATCACACTCCCCAAGCGTACTCTAAGAACCGGGTCTAGGTACCCTTGCCCCTGGAGGGGGAAACTGCACCCAGACCCAGGTGGTGTTACCCTTTTCCCTGCAGTGGGGAGAAGCAGACTGCCCCGACTCCGCAGCAGCAGGGAGGCCCCACACACCAGACCCCAGTCGGACGGCCAACTCCTCCTCCTAGCCCCCCCGCTCCAGCAGGCCGCAGAGACCGGGGGTGTGAGAAGACTCCAAACCTCCCTCTACCCGCTCATATGTAGTGTTGATGTATATGTGTTCTAAGGTGCAATTAAAACCCAGGAGGGCATGGAGCTACCTGCCAGAGAGCAGCAGGTAAGCGCATAGCCCCTCCTGATAGCCCTCAATGTCTACGTGTATTTAAAATTGAGAGGTGAGCAACGACGCCAGGGGTGAGGTGTACACCCTGATGGTAATTTGGAGTCCGTGTTGTGAGCCCACCCCCAAGATCCTATATGTATGTGTTATGAGAGTGTGAGTAATGTGAATGTCTAAGTTGTGAGATAAAATTGAGGCAGAGGCAGCCAGAAGGGGACAGAGGGGGGGGATGCCTCCTCTGCACCCTGGTGACACACCCCTACCCCAAGGCCCTGCATGTGTGGGTGATTGTGGTGGAGCGGGAAGAGGGAGGCAGCTGGAGATGGGGAGGGAAGAAAGGGAGGGGCAAGTGACCCCTCCCTGGGGCCAGCTCCCCCGCTGACCCCAGTAGGCACCCCCATGCTCTGCAACCCGCCAGGGAAAGGGGGCCCAGGCCCATCCGGACCAGGGCCCAGTGCAGCAGCGCCGCCCGGCCCCACAGAGCCCGGGACAGCCCACCCGACCCCACTACAGAGAAAACTGCACCCACCCCATCATCCACTCATCTTCCAGACTACACAAGACAATAGACGCCCAGGCTGAGATCTTCCTCCACCTCTCCTATATCTCCCCCTCCTGCAGAGAGAATTCCTGAGGAGAGGAAAGCTCCTGCAAGATGTGACAACCTCCCCCACCAGTTGAAGAGTCCCCCAGGTGGCTCGATGCACCGGCGGCGCCCTGCGCCAGGACTGGGCCCCCATATACCCACCCGCCCACAACCCCAGCAACACACCAACCAGGACCCGAGCCCCCGAGGCCCGGCCAGGGCCCCAGCCCAGAGACGGAGCGCCCCCAGAACCTCACGCCTGTCCCGGACCCACCCAGGGGCAGCCAGGCTACCAGGTCAGTAACCCACGTCCGTCAGCACAGACCCTCCCCTAGCCCCGCTGCACGCAGCCACGAGGAAACCGTCACCTAAGAGCCAACAGAGCCCTTAATTGGCCATGACCGCTACCCCGGGTTGAGCCCCCCAAGGAAGATGCTCCCGGGGAACCCCCCGACGCCCTAAGCCTGTCCCTACCCCCACACCAATCACAACAGTGAAGGTGGGACCAAACTATGACCCCCCACCCCCACTAGGTGATGGAGCTGATCAAAGGAGCCCAGAGCAATTGATCTGATGTGGTGGCAGAGGCTGTATCAAGACTAATGTAATCTAATAGATAATTTCTATATTGGTTAGAATTAAGATTATTTTTATTTTTCCAGTTCATGAGGACTGTTTTCTTGGCTATGCATAGGGCAGTGAAAACCATGTGGGCTATATTCTTTTCTGAAGTGACATTATCTAAGCTGCCCAACAAACACACTAAAGGGGAAGTTGGAATGTTACATTTCAGACACTTCGATAAGTCTTCACATATCTCACGCCAAAACTTCTGAACTGGTGGACAGAACCAAAGAGCGTGGATATAATTGTCCGGTGAATTGGTTTGGCAGTGTGAGCAGTTGTTGGTAGACGTAAAGCCCATCTTGAACATCCGATGACGTGTATAGTGCACTCTATGTAGTATTTTGTATTGAATTAATTGAAGACTGGGATTTCTAATTAGATGAAAGGTTTTTAAGCAAATCTGAGACCAGAAGTTTTGGTCTAAGTTAACTGATAAATCCGCTTCCCATTTTGCAAAAGGAAGTGATATTGATTCATCTATTTTAGAAAGCATTCTGTATATTTTGGATAGTAATTTGGGGGTTTTAAGAGTAAGAAATTGAACCACACTTGGTGGTGTTTGTAGTTCAACTTGACCCGGTTTAAATTTCTTTTTTACTATGGATTTAATTTGTTGATATTCTAAAAATCTTTTCTTGTTGATCCCATATTGTGTAACTAGTCTGTCAAATGAAATAAATTCTGTTCCTTCTAGTATATGTTCTAAATATTTGATTCCTTTACCACTCCAATCTGAAAAGTTTATCATATTATTGTTTTGTAATATGTCAGGGTTGTTCCAGATAGGTGTACGTTTGCATGGGATTAATGAAGACTCTGTCAACTTCAGAAACTCTCACCATGCTGTCAGAGAGGAGCTAATGTTGACGCTTTTGAAGCATTCATGTCGTTGGATGTTTGAGCTGATAAATGGTAGATCTGAAATCTCTAGATTATTGGAAAGTGCTTGTTCTACATCTAGCCAAGGTTCATCTAAGAGGGTATGTTTTAGCCATCCTGAGATAAATTGGAGCCTGTTGGCTAAGAAGTAGTGCTGAAAGTTAGGTAGTTCTAATCCTCCTTTATCCTTGGTCTTTTGTAGTGTTTTTAAGCTTATACGTGGGGGCTTATTTTTCCAAAGGAATTTGGACATATATGAATCTAGAGATCTGAACCAATCTTGTGGCGGTTTAGTTGGGATCATTGAGAATAAATAATTTATTTTTGGTAAGACCATCATTTTTATAGCGGCAACCCTTCCCATGAGTGATATGGGTAGACATTTCCACCTAGCCAGATCGCCTTCTACTTTCTTTAAAAGTGGGATATAGTTTAATTTAGTTAGATCTGCAAGCTTGGGAGAAACATTAATACCTAAATATTTTATATTTCCCGATTGCAGTGGAGTAGAAGAGGAATTATGGAAGGAGCAATTAATCGGAAGGACTGTAGATTTTGACCAGTTAATTGAGTAATCTGATATTCTTGCAAAAGAGTTTATCAATTCAATCACCCCAGAGATATTGGTTTGTGAATTTTGGAGAAAGAGTAGCACATCATCCGCATAAAGGCTGATTTTATGTTCCACGTTCTTGCATTTTATGCCCTTAATTACTGAATTCTGTCTAATTGCTGCTGCTAGTGGTTCAATAAAAATTGCAAACAGTGAAGGGGAGAGTGGGCATCCCTGCCTGGTGCCCCTCAGGAGACAGAAGCTGGAGGATGTCTGGTCATTTGTTCTGACACAAGCTGTTGGGGAATTATATAATATTTTTAACCAGCTGATGAAAGAAGATCCAAAACCAAATTTGTGTAAAGTTGCAAATAGAAATTTCCAGTTAACTCTGTCAAACGCTTTTTCTGCATCTAAAGAAAATATTGTAGTTTCAAGGTTTTTACTGTATGAGTAGTCTATCAAATTAAGTAATCTACGTGTATTTGTTGATGAGTGCCTACCTTTTATGAAACCAGTTTGGTCAGGATGAATTAAGAGGGGGGTTATTTTCTCTAGTCTCTTCGAGAGAGCTTTGCAGATTATTTTAAGGTCTACATTTATAAGGGATATTGGACGATAGCTTGAGGGATATACAGGGTCTTTGCCTGGTTTTAGCAGGAGATTAATGTTTGCAGAATTCATATTTGATGGGAGTCTGCCATTTTCTTTGATTTCCAACAGCGTTCTGTAAAAAGTTGGGGCTAAAATCGTCCAGAATTCTTTGTAGAATTCTGCAGGAAAGCCGTCTGGACCTGGAGCCTTATTATTGGGCATACTTATCAGGGCTTCCTGGAGTTCACCTGGTGTCAGTGGCGAATCCAATGCCATTGCTTGAGAGTCTAATAATTTTGGGAGAGTTATGTTGTCTAAAAACTGATCAATTTCCTTTTTAGATGGGTTTATTTGTGGTGAATACAACGTTTTATAGAAATCCCTGAAGATGTTGTTGCTTTATCCTGTTATTATATTCACTTCCCCCTTACCTTCTTTCCCCTCCTGTCTGTTAGCTTAGACATACTATACATACATATTATACTACAGTATATTAAATATAATATAATATAATATAATATAATATAATATAATATTAACTAAAATTACAAAAAATAAACAGAATGCATAAACAATAGGAAACTATAGAAAATTTATACAGCATCTTGGAAAAGATGTGCTTCAGTGCATTCACAACATTCTGATTGCAAAAGCTGCCAGACAGAATTAAAAACAAAAACAACAGAAAAACAAAACAAAACAAAAAAACTTGCTTTCTGAATAGTTTTGCACTGCAGAGGGCCAGCTTTTTCATGCAGGCCTGACCCTGTCAAGAGCTGGCTATGTAGCAGGCAAGGTGAGGACCCAAGTGCAGGACTCTGCAAACAAAACAGCTGTCACGGTTTGCCAGGGCAAGCCGTGGGGATGTTGGAGAAAGGACCCAAATGCTCGACTCAGTGCAATGAACAGTGTGTTTATTTACAGTGAGGTAAATGTACAGGGTGGGCCATTTATATATATATATATACCGTAATAAAATGGGAATGGTTGGTGATATTAAAGTCCTGTTTGTGGCACATTAGTATATGTGAGGGGGCAAACTCCTCAAGATGGGTGGTGACCATGGTGGCCATTTAGATGTCGGCCATCTTGGATACAACTTTTGTTTTTTCAATAGGAAGAGGGCCATGTGACACATCAAACTTATTGGTAATGTCACAAGAAAAACAATGGTGTGCTTGGTTTCAACGTAACTTTATTCTTTCATGAGTTATTTACAAGTTTCTCTTTGTTCACAGCCATTGACATGTCGAAGAGGTTAACACGTGAGGAGCAGATCGAAATTGTGTTGATATCTGGTGAATGCAGTAACCGGGTCATTGCAGCAGATTTCAATGCAAGACATCCTACGAGACCACCCATCTCCCATGCTACAGTTAGCAAACTGCTTGCTAAGTTTCGTGAAACTGGTTCAGTGTTGGATTTGCCAAAATGTGGACGCAAGAAAACTGTCACTAATGAAGAAACATCAGTGGCTGTCCTAGCTTCATTCAGCAAGAGCCCACAGCGTAGCACTCGCCGCATGTCACTGGAGAGTGGCATTAGTCGAACATCCCTTCGGCGGATATTCGCTACTCACAAATGGCACCCTTACAAACTCCAGCTACTGCAGCATCTCAACGAGGATGACCCAGATCGGCGCACAGAATTTGCAGAATGGGCAAAACAAAAATTGGAACAGGACCCTCAGTTCACGCAGAAGATTTTGTTCAGTGATGAGGCAAACTTTTATGTGAATGGTGAAGTTAACAAACAAAACCACCGCTATTGGTCTGACACTAACCCACATTGGATGGGTCCCTCCAAGACTGTTGGACCAACAAAAGTGATGGTTTGGTGTGGTATATGGGGTACAACGATAGTGGGTCCATTCTTCATCAATGGTAACCTCAAGGCCACTGGATATTTGAAATTGCTACATGATGATGTGTTTCCCTCTTTATGCACTGAAGCTGGCACGTACCCTGCACTGTAAGAAATGTACATAAAAATTACAGTTAATAACTGTAAAATGGCAACGGTAAATTACCATTAAATCAAAAAGAGTAATTGATTGTAATATGGACATTACATTTCTGTAAATTGAAAAACGGTGATTTGCCTTTATTTTTACACTCCCAATATGTTGAAAATATATTAATGTACTGTAATATAGCCAATTGTATTTGAAAACAACAGGAAAAATCTGTAACATTATTTACAATTGATCACCCTACAATTTACATAATAACTCTGTATGAATGACAATCTTTCCTGCTTTTTTCATTTGAATTTACAATTTACAACTGTATATTAATTACCTAAAACATACCGTACTTTTAATTTTAACAAAATGTGAAAACATTGTTAGAATTAATGTGAAAGTTACGGTGAAATGTTTTTAATATCAACAACCTCAGGCTGTTTGATAAAACAGTATATGTTAACAGTACATACAAACAATTACTACTAATAAAAAAAAAGTATATTTCTTTAAGTTCTAGAGTCTCACCAAGTATAACACAGTTACAATAAAAAATATTTTGTGTTATAGGGAGGTTTAAATCATGGATTTGCCACTGTTCAGTCCGTGTTCAATCTGTTTGAGTGTGATACCACCTTCTGAAATTAAAATTTATTGATCAAAATGAAATACAAAAAAATAATGAAATAATGTTACTAAATTGGTGTAGTTTGCAAGGTCAAGAGCAGTCAACGAATGTATTATAAAAGCTGTAACAATCAGTTTCTTTAAAAGTCCATGCACGTTTGGGAGAAAATGCATCACGTGTCTAAACCGTCACCTACATATATATATCTATATATATCTATATATATATATATATATATATACATATATATATATATATATATATACATATATATATATATATATATATATACACACACACACACCCATCTCGCCCCTGCAGGCGGTTTATCCTTCAAGCTCGGGTCCTCTACCAGAGGCCTGGGAGCTTGAGGGTCCTGCGCAGTATCTTAGCTGTTCCCAGGACTGCGCTCTTCTGGACAGAGATCTCCGATGTTGTTCCCGGGATCTGCTGGAGCCACTCGCCTAGCTTGGGAGTCACCGCACCTAGTGCTCCAGTTACCACGGGGACCACCGTTACCTTCACCCTCCACATCCTCTCGAGCTCTTCTCTGAACCCTTGGTATTTCTCCAGCTTCTCGTGTTCCTTCTTTCTGATGTTGCTGTCATTCGGAACCGCTACATTGATCACTACGGCCGTCTTCTCCTGTTTGTCTACCACCACTATGTCCGGTTGGTTAGCCACCACCATTTTGTCCGTCTGTATCTGGAAGTCCCACAGGATCTTAGCTCGGTCATTCTCCATCACCCTTGGGGGCATCTCCCATTTTGACCTCGGGACTTCCAGGTTATACTCGGCACAGATGTTCCTGTACACTATGCCGGCCACTTGGTTATGGCGTTCCATGTATGCCTTGCCTGCTAGCATCTTGCACCCTGCTGTTATGTGCTGGATTGTTTCTGGGGCATCTTTACACAGCCTGCACCTGGGGTCTTGCCTGGTGTGATAGACCCCAGCCTCTATGGATCTTGTACTCAGAGCTTGTTCTTGTGCTGCCATGATTAGTGCCTCTGTGCTGTCTTTCAGGCCAGCTTTGTCCAGCCACTGGTAGGATTTCTGGATATCAGCCACCTCCTCTATCTGCCGGTGGTACATACCGTGCAGGGGCCTGTCCTTCCATGATGGTTCCTCGCCTTCCTCCTCTTTCTTGGGTTTCTGCTGCCTGAGGTATTCACTGAGCACGCTGTCAGTTGGGGCCATCTTCGTGATGTATTCGTGGATGTTTCTTGTCTCATCCTGGACTGTGGTGCTGACATTCACCAGTCCCCGGCCCCCTTCCTTCCGCTTAGCGTACAGCCTCAGGGTGCTGGACTTGGGGTGAAACCCTCCATGCATGGTCAGGAGCTTTCTTGTATTTATGTCAGTGGCTTCTATCTCCTCCTTTGGCCAGCCTATTACCCCAGCAGGGTACCTGATCACGGGCAGGGCGTAGGTGTTGATAGCCCGGATCTTGTTCTTACCATTCACCTGACTCCTCAGGACTTGCCTGACCCTCTGCAGGTACTTGGTGGTTGCAGCTTTCCTAGCGGCCTCTTCATGGTTCCCATTTGCCTGCGGGATCCCCAGGTACTTGTAACTGTCCTCTATGTCTGCAATGTTGCCTTCTGGTAGTTCAATCCCCTCAGTTCTGACTACCTTCCCT
Organism: Pelmatolapia mariae; assembly: GCF_036321145.2. Classification (NCBI taxonomy): domain Eukaryota; kingdom Metazoa; phylum Chordata; class Actinopteri; order Cichliformes; family Cichlidae; genus Pelmatolapia; species Pelmatolapia mariae. Next base: position 33,117,676 of record NC_086245.2, on the reverse strand, counting down.
CTCTTTGTTACCATCCGACTACACTTCTCCAGCCCGAATGACATCCCAATGTCATTGCTGTATAGCCTGGTAGTGTGGATCAGTGAATCGATGTCTCGTTCACTCTTGGCATACAGCTTGATGTCATCCATGTACAGGAGGTGGCTGACAACCGCTCCGTTTCGTAGTCGGTATCCGTAGCCAGTCTTGTTAATGATCTCACTGAGGGGGTTCAGGCCTATGCAGAACAGCAGTGGGGACAGAGCATCTCCTTGGTAGATCCCGCACTTGATCGTGACTTGTGCTATGGGCTTGGAGTTGGCCTCTAGTGTTGTATGCCACATCCCCATTGAGTTCCTGATGAAGGCTCTTAGGGTCCTGTTGATCTTGTACAATTCTAGGCATTCCAGTATCCAGCTGTGGGGCATTGAGTCATAGGCCTTCTTGTAATCAATCCAGGCTGTGCACAGGTTGGTCAGTCTGGTCTTGCAGTCTCGGCTGGCTGTTCTGTCTACCAGTAGCTGGTGTTTTGCGCCTCTGGTATTCTTGCCAATCCCTTTCTGTGCCCCGCTCATGTATTGACCCATGTGCCTGTTCATCTTAGCCGATATGATGCCTGACAGGAGCTTCCATGTAGTACTGAGGCAGGTTATTGGTCGGTAGTTGGATGGGACCGGTCCCTTCTTGGGGTCCTTGGGGATCAGGACCGTCCGACCTTCGGTTAGCCATTCCGGGTGTCTCTCGTTAACTAGCAGCTGGTTCATTTGTGCTGCCAGACGCTCGTGGAGTGCAGTCAGCTTCTTCAGCCAGTAGGCGTGAACCATGTCGGGCCCTGGTGCTGTCCAACTCTTCATACTGGAGACCCTTTCTTGGATGTCTGCCACTGTGATGGTTACTGGACCCTGTTCAGGGAGGTCGCTATGGTCTGCCCTCAGATCCACTAGCCACTGAGCATTGCCGTTATGGGTTGCGTCCTTCTCCCATATGCTCTTCCAGTATTGCTCCGTCTCCAGCCTTGGTGGTGCTGTTCTGTTATTGTTCCCTTGCCACTGAGAGTACACCTTTGCTGGTTCTGTGGAGAACAGCTGGTTTATTCTCCTGCCTTCTATCTCTCTGGTGTACCTCCTCAAGCGGCTGGCCAAGGCTGTGAGTCTTTGCTTGGCAGTTTCCAAGGCCTCAGGTATGGACAGCTTGCTGTATTCCTTATGCACCTTCTTTGTCTCGCCTTTCTGCAACTCCGTTAGTTGGCTAACCTCCCTCCGTGCTACTTTGATCTTGATATATATATCAAAGATATATATATATATATATATATATATATATATATATATATAAACTTAGATGAGGACGGTACTATGTTGTCAGAAATAGCTGTCTGACTTTGAGGTACTGCAACAGCAGAGGGCACCAATACTCCTTGGAAGCGCCAAATATTTAAAACCAAACCAACGAAGAAGAAGATAGCGCCACTTCTAACGGTCCAGACCTGGTCCAGACAGACTCCTGCTCAGCAAGGGAGCCCAGCAGCAGCCTGCGCCGAACCAACAACCTTCTCTTTCAATGTAAGTATATCATTAGACTTGAAACGTATATCAGCTGTAACCATAGTTCGCTTAGTTTTCTTTTTCCATTGAAAGCGTTCCTCTGTTACAGGCTTCGCCTTCAGTCCTGTTTAGTTTTCTGGAAAGTTCATGCTAATGTAGCAGGTTGAAGATTTTAGCTAGCTTTACTGTGAAACAAACGCCAGTTTAATTTACCAAAAGCAGCTAAAGACAATGTTCCTTTTTGATTTCTGTGCCAAGTCAGTGAAGTCACTGAGGGGTTATGTATTTCATTGTGACCTGCTTCTGCCATCCTGACCATTGTAGAGGAAATTTTAAAAAAATATATGAGTTGGGTCAGTCATATTCTCTGAATAAGCTCACTACACTTCTTAAAACTAAAACAACATTATCTGATGAGGGTATTTCCAAGCTTTGTGAGGTGGTCAAGGGATCCAGAAATGTGTAACAGGTGAGGAATCAGCTGAGTCTTCATCAAATGTAGTGTGTGACATTAGTGATGGTCAGATATTCAAAAGTAGTAATTTTTTTTTTTTTTTACCAAAATCCATTATGTTTCAAACTACTGCTATACCAAAATGCCTTTGAAGTTGTTCATCCTTTAGGTTATGGAAATAAATAGATAAAACTATAGTTAAAGGAACCTTGTTTTGCATGCTGGAGATAATTTGGGCTCACATTGCACTGGTGGCATCTGCTTTAGTCGTACACAACATTTCTGTAGATACTGTTTAATGACGCAATCTGTTTTTCAGGATGGTGATCCAAATCAGTGTGGAGCAGAATGCACCATAGAGATGTACAACTCTCTTGTTGAGCACCTCAAGACTGAAGGTACACCAGATATAGAAGGAGTAAAGTTTGAGTCAATTTTCAACTGTTTAAAATATTTTCACATCTGTCAGCCAGGTTTGCCATTTTGATTAGGACACAAGATTTATGGCATGTAGTCATATGATGTTGTGCTGTTTCTTAATTTTTTTGTGAATAAAAAAAGAATGGTTCACCTACTCCATTCTGAATTGGAGCATCAAACAGTTTAAATACTCTGACTCTGATACCTCTTCAAAGCCGTGTGAGATCAGTCCTCAAACAAACTCTCAGCACAGTTATTATAAAACTGGAACTTTTTAAGGCTGTTGCCTCTCATGATTGATGACGTGGTGGAATGGAAGATGGAGCAGATGATTTTTACCCCACTGCATCCAATCGCGCATGTGTGAAGCCACTGCTGGCATGTGATGCGCAGCAGCAGAAGAAAAGGACCTGTGAGGCTCAGTAACAGAGATTTTATTAGAAAACTGCAGACGTTTTGCGCTGAAAAATATATTTTTTTTCCCAGTGCATCATGATAACTTCATTTCAGTTTGTTTCTTTTCATCAACAAATAAAGGAGGTTACATATAAGCTACTTTTTTATAGCTCAAAACTTGTCTGAACACAAACTGCACTTTTTGGTCCACTGTGATGTATGTGGCTGAAGAAAACAAATTGCTGTTATTTTTAGGTTGTACAGTCCTGATCAAAAGTTTTAGACCATTTGAAAAATGGCAAATAATCATATTTTGCATGGTTGGATCTTAAGAAGGTTCCAAGTACAGCTTCAACATGCAACAAGAAGAAATAGGAGTGAGGCAAAACATTTTTGAGCATGCAATTTGTTAAAAACAACGCTTAAACTGAAACAGGCTGTTTTACAGCTGATCAAAAGATTATTACCACACCTCCAGAAAACATGGGTAAACCCCCAAAACAGAAAGTTCCAAACTTGAACTCAGTAATTAATTGGTTCGCTGTTCTTGTTGATCACTTCATGCCAGCGTTTCCATGAGGTGAGTGGGAACATTTCTCCAAGTGGTGAAGAGGGCCACACGAAGGGTGTCTACTGTCTGGAACTGTTGTCCATTCATAGTTGGATTTAGATCAGGGAAAGACGCAGGATGATCCAAAAGAGTGATGTTATTCTCCTGGAAGAAGTCCTTTGTCCTGTGGGCATTGTGTACTGTAGCGTTGTCCTGTTGAAAAACCCAGTCGTTACCACACAGAGATGAGGGCCCTAAGCCATCACGGATGCTCTCTGCAACATCTGGACATAGCCAGCAGCCTTTTGACACCCCTGCACCTCCTGAAGCTTCGTTGTTCCACTGAAGGAAAAAGCATCTTCCCAATCATTGTGGCACCCACTCGTCTGTAGGGCGAAGAAAACATCTCAGGTGGGATCTGCTTGTCATGCCAGTAAGGTTGGAAACCATCAGGACCATCAAGGTTGCATTTTTTTTACAGGATAAAAAAAGGTTATATTTTTTCTCATCAGAGAACTAGTTTTTGAAGCCCTTCAGTCTCAGATGCCATTTGATGATTATGATGGTGCAATCAGCACCACTAATGGCCTTAACTCAGGTTGAGGATTTTTTAGGTCTTCCACTTCACGTTTTTGTTCCATAACACCCAGGATTATTTAAGAAATGACCATCTTAACTGCATCCCACCTCAGCAGCGATGGCACGCTGTGAGAGACCCTACTTATGCAGTTCAACAAGCCGACCATGTTCAACAAGGAAAGTTTTTTTGCTTTTGCCATCAGAACATCCTGACAGTCTGACTACCTGACAGAAGATGACAATGAACCCACAGTTTTGCACAAATTTGGCCTTTTAAAGACAAGTGGTCCTAAACATTTGATCAGCTGTAAAACAGCCTGTCCCAGTTTAAGTTTGTGAAATGTAAGTTAAATGTTTTGTCTCACTCCCATTTCTGCTTGTTGCATGTTGTTGGAACCTTGTTAAGATCCAACCATGCAAAAGATGATTTTTCTTTTTGCCATTTTTCAAGTGGTCTTAAACTTTTGATTGGGACTGTATTTAATAATCGATTAGTTTCTTCTGAATGGATTAAGAATGCTTTTTTTTCCGCATTGCAATGCATCACAATTGTAAATCATTATACGATTAATTGTGTCAGCTCTATTAGATGTAAGATTGTATATTTGCTTTTGAAATGGGCCGTTTGCTTTATTGTGCTTTGTATTTGCTTTCAGACTGCAAGGAAAGAACGGTAATCTACACCGAGCATCTGAAGAACAACAAACAAGTCCTCCAGCACATTGAATCCAAAACCAGTTCCAGTCCCTCAGACACCATCAGAGACTGTTTTGAAAGCCCTCTACTATCAATCTGGATAAAAAGAAACTTTGGCAACCACTGCAAGTATCAAGTGTTTTAAATTTTGTTTGACTGTTTATTATGTACTTATTTGTTATTGGTTGTATTAAGTTTGATATTAATTAGATCAGTGCCATTAATTTGATTATTAAGTATTAATTGTTTAGGGCAGCACGGTGGTTAGCACTGTTGCTGCACAGCAAGAAGGTTCTGAGTTCAATTCCACCATCAGGCCGGGGTCTTTCTTTTATCTTTGGGGTCATCTGAAGGCAATTGTCTATGGTGTGAAGATACGAGATGTGCAGCACCTGAAACTACGGATACTGGATGCCTGTGCTGGCATTTCTCCTGCGGTGTTGCTATCAGTGTGTGAAGAGGGTTGCTTGACAATCCAACACAATGGGCAGCACATTGAACACATTTTATAAGTGGACAGAAACTTGTAAATAACTCATGAAAGAATAAAGTTATGTTGAAACCAAGCACACCATTGTTTTTCTTGTGACATTACCAATAAATTTGATGTGTCACATGGCCCTCTTCCTATTGAAAAAACAAAAGTTGTATCCAAGATGGCTGACTTCTAAATGGCCACCATGGTCACCACCCATCTTGAGGAGTTTGCCCCCTCACATATACTAATGTGCCACAAACAGGACTTTAATATCACCAACCATTCCCATGTTATTATGGTGTATCCATATAAATGGCCCACCCTGTACACACAATAAATCTCCAGTGCGCTCCCTCACCTCCTGTGTCGTGCCTTCTACTAAGTATTTGTACTCCGTGCTCTCTGCTCTCGTGCCTATGCACACCCCGTGCATCCTGCTGTCCTGTGTTTTGCTCCCCTCCTGAGGAAAAAACAACAGACGCAGCCGTTATGACACCAACTTCGGCAGGCATACACTTAACAGTACTAGGAACACTAACATGGAGTCTAACTCAACGATCCTGCGCCGGAGGAAGCTCCATCATTCTGTTAAGTAGCTCCCCCGATGAGCCTGATCAGTAGCAGGTGTGTGAGATCCTAGGCGTGACCAGCCAGCTGCCAGGGCCACACCCACCAGGCCTGGGAGTGTCACTGCTGCACTCACACATGCGTGCGCACACACACACACACACACACCTGCGTATAGACACGCACACCCACAAGCATGGAACACAAGAACACAGCACAGTGCAGCAAACATACATCGTATACTATAATAAAAATGATAATAATAAACGTCCACACTGCTCACGGACCCCGAGTCCCCGGAACTGGGTCCGTGACGACAGCTTTATCGTAAAAACAGCTTTATTGCTGGGAGATACGAACTAAGATACAAAACCCTTGACATAGCAAGGCATGAGTCAGGAACATGAAACTTGAAGCAATAGGGAGAAAAACAGAGCACACAGCGTGAGGGGTAAGTATGACAAAGAAGTGACGAAGAACAGCGGAAAACTAAGGATTTAAATACATACAATCTAAGTAGGGAGATGGAACACAGCTGGGGAAAGCAAGACACAGGTGAACCAATTTAAACAACAGTGGGGGAAGCAAAACTGAACACAACACAGACAAAGACAGCTTGACATAGGAAGACATTACCACACAAGACAGACAAATGACTCTGACAAAAGAGAGGGAGTGAGGGACAGAGGGCGGGACTGTTACATACGGAGAGCGACATAGGGAAAGAGAACACAGAGGGATCAGACAGACATAGAGACATAACTGGGGAAACAAATAGGTAAATAAACATGGAGACTGACTTCCACAGGAGACACTGAGGACAAGACACAAAAACGAAACAAACACACAAAAGGAACCTAACAAAAACTACCAGCAACCAGAAATACAGACAAATACAGACAAACTCAGACACTTAAAGAGCTAAACTCAAGACCTAACCGTACAAAGCTAGAACTGAAATCAAGTTAATGCAAAGGAACGATTCATTAATCCACACAAAGCTCAAAATGCTGGGTCAAAGACCCAGCACCGTGGCAGATGCTTGTCTGAATGTGGCCTGATTTGGAGGGATCTATAAAAAACAGAGCAAAGAAAAATCAGTATACTTTGCTTTAGTGTGTGTGTGTGTGTGTGTGTGTGTGTGTGTGTGTGTGTGTGTGTGTGTGTGTGTGTGTGTGTGTGTATAAAACCTTGTGTGTAGCCTAAAAACTACAAGTAATCACAGTTACATCAAGATTCTTAAAAACATTGCAAAAACCTGAACATGGACAGTTACAAAACTGAATACTATATGCTGAATACATCAGGTATTAAAGATAATTGAAAAAGAGTAATGGTTCTTTGTGAATTTAAAGTGTTGTGATACAATGCTTTGTCTTGCATTGTCACTATGGTAACAATACACTCAGTGAATGTGCTCACTGTGACTGTCAGCAAGATTGGCCTGAAATTAATTTCCAAGATTTCACAAATGACTTGATTAGCATAAGATGGAATGGATTCCGTTGGTACAAGCAGATAAAAGGAGCGTTGATAATGGAGATGATTTTTGCTCATAATTCAAGCTTCTGGATTCTAGACATCCTGCAAGACATCCACATCATGCAGAATCTCATGAGAAAACTTACTGTTTTCTAATAGACACATGCCAGCAGTTTTCATCAAATAAGTCTAGCCATAATCTTTTCAATCATTTATGCCTTGCATGTTGAATGAAGAGTGAGGATTACCAAAGCTTTGTTGCAGCCCTTAGCGTGGAATAACAGTTTAAATTCACAAAAGCCTAAATTACTTTTTTCACTATATCTGACGTTATGATCTATACTTGTGTCAACTTTCTGCCAGACAGAAAGGAGCTTTGCAAATTTTCAATCATTTCCATTGTGATGGTTTTCTGTTTAATCCAGCAATTTTCACAATCCGGATTATCTTATCATCTCCCTCCTGATAAACAGAAGTCAGTTTTCATATACACTATCCAGGCCAGAAATAATCACACCAACCCCAGCGAACCTTTTGTGAATCTAGTGTCATGACCTAGTTTTTGTCACATTTACTTTGCTGCGTTTTTATTATCCCACTAATATCATTGTGTGTGTGTGTGTGTGTGTGTATGTGTGTGTGTGTGTGTGTGTGTATTGTGTTCAGAAAAAGTGGTGTCAGTGTTTTATCTAATTGCACAGTTTGACTTTCTGCTAACGGTTACCTGTAATTTCTATATCCATAATAGGTTATCTTGTTAATAGTGTTGTAGCTGCACATGACATTATATACTGTAGCTCCCTTGAAAAGGGGGATTAAAGGAGCACACCTTAAAGCAGCTTACAAGTTTCTTACGTTAAAACGCCTTGCAGCTGAGACATCTTATTTTATTGCTGGTTTCACATCATTATTCAGACAGAAGCAGGCTCAGGGAAGGACAGCCATTTGCTGCAATTGGTTGAGGATGAGGTGAGGAAGAAAGCACAAAAAACACACAGTTGTCATACTTTATAGCCAGATTGAGAAAGAGTCAGAGTTCTGTCAAACCATGTATTTCCTAAGGTCGGAGCAGTAAGTAGTCATTAATAATGATGTGAATTTTTTTACAACTAAAATTTTAACCATTAGCGCAAGAAATAATCAATCTGTTATTAAGTACAGCCATCACCATCAGGTCAACCTGGTTTGCAACTGCTAGAGTCCCACACATTGTTAAATCCAGTATGTAGGGCCCATCAACACTCACAGTTTACAACATCCATTCAACGGCTCTGGGTTGGACCTGCTTGAGGGATGCTTAGCTGTGATTGATTTTTACAATTAGTTTGGTCAGACTGAGACAGAAATGTTTCAAAGGTGACATCGCCCATGCCAACGTGTGACAAACAGATGCCTGAATACACCTGCCCTTTGATAAACAATTGAGATCTGGAGATACTCAAATAACATACAGAGTTGGAGCCTGGAATGAACTTGATTGCTCCGTTCACAACAGGTGAATTGATGGTTTGAGCAACTAGACTCCACTCACAAGCGGATCAGTAAACCTGGCTTTTCTTTTTTAAAGTAGAAGGTCTTCTTCTTCTTCTTCTTCTTCTTCTTATTATTATTATTATTATTATTATTATTATTATTATTATTATTATTATTATCATTATTATTTTCAAATAACTTCAGCTTTTATATTTTCTTGTTTAAACACAATTCATTTATTCTGTTTTTTAATAAGATTTTTCTTTCTTTTTTCCAAGACAAAGACTAGCACAACAGAATAAAAGGTAAAGGTGAAAGGATGCAGCCAGGTGACAAGATCCAAGGTTATACAAAATAACCTAAATAAAACACAGTTTCAAAGAACGTATGTAATTTATTTTTTTTTTAAACTGTCTTGTTGTTACAAGGATTCCATTAAATGTTAAAAATTGAAGGTTCTAAGATTAGTGAGTCAATTCACCAGCGGCCTCCAATCAAATGACTGAGGATGGTAATTGAAGCTAACTAATGCTGGTGAATGTTCTATAATGATATCAAAATGCTTTCGACTTGCAGTTTAAACTGTAGCTTAGGATGTAGCACAGGTCATCTACTAATTGGAAGGTTGGTGGTTCGACCCCTGGCTGCTCCAGTCACGCTTACTCTTCGATGCATCGATTGGAATCTCAATGTTAGCTAGAAAGCACTTGGGTGTAAAAAGAAAAAGGTGCTTGAATGAAATGGGGGAATGAGGCATGTTGCATAAGGCACTTTGAGTGCTCATGTAGAGTACGAGATCTAATCCATTTACCATTATTTAGATGAACAAAGAAAGAACAAATCTGACAAGATTTGGGAAAGTAGGAACACCTCCAGGTGTGCTGCAAAGAAATGATTGTACGGCTAGAGGAAAGTGCAGTAAAAGTGTTAACGGACTATTCCACTGTACACAGGATCTGAATGTTACTTCATTGAATGAATGATGATGATAAAACCATTTATTTGTCACTTGCAGCTGCCTGCAGCAAAATTGGACCTCTTCCAACCATACATACAATACACAAACATCACATCGGGGAGACAGGTCAGAACAGGTAGCGTAAAGAAAAACAATGAAATGTACAACACAATAGGGGGATGGAGGAGAGAAAAAGAGAACTCTACTCAGGCTGAGCTCCTGATAGGGGATCAGTATAAGAACAGAAAACAAGAAACTCCTCAGCACAAAAAGCACATGAATCTTCACACCATAACACCATGAAAACACATAAGCAACAGGGGTGGGTATGGGGTGAGAGGCCTCCGGTATAGACAGCAGCATCCGGTCCTGTGGCATCTCTGCGCTGGTCCATGTTGACCCCCATCTGCATCAAGTGGGGGCAAGCATCAGAGGTGCTTGGAGGGGGGAAGCGGGGCGAGTGTATGTCTGTGTCTGTATACGTGTGCGTGTGTGTATCCTGTGTTCAACTTGACAGAGAGTGTCCTTTAACCTGGTTAAGCAAATGTCAACAGTCCTCCAGCTGATGCAGGTGACCTTGAAGGATAGGAGCAGATGCTCAAAACACAGTCTTGTTATCAGGGAGAATTGTTGTTCTGGCCAGTCTTGGCCTTGGGTAGCCGCATGGAGTAGATGGTTGTTTGGGTTTGAACAAACAACTGCACTCCAATTTCAGTTGGTCTAAATGTCCATCACTATCATCAGGTCTCTCAATTCCCGTTGCAGAGCCGTGAGCTTCTCCATGATCTTATCAATGTTGCGTTCAATAAACAGAATCTGAGTACTCACGGCTTGCCCATCGTCAATTGTGCCTTGTGAGGTTTTGAACAGCTGTAACCAGGTATGAGCCAGCTCCAATCAGCCAGAACTCTCTTATCATTGTTCTGAATGAATAAGGTCGTCTGAGTAAATTTAAACACATATGCACTGAAAAAAGAGAATAGTTCATCCAACTTAAATGAATTGCTTCAATTGTTCAATTGGTAACAAGTCTTTCAATTAAGTTTATCCAAGTTAATTTATGAAGTTTGTTTAACTTGACAAGTTTAAGTCAGACTTACTCAAATCATTCAGTTCCTTTCAAATCCCTCTGACTTAATTTTATGGAAAGTCAACTCAAAGTTTTAAGTTGTTCCAAATCAAAAAACTAAATTATCCAAACGTACATAATCACTCTCATTATATATTATGTCAGTTTTTCAAGTTGAAACATTTTAATTTTATTGTAACAAAGTCACAAATAATTGAGTTTCGCACAAATAATTATGCATTAAACATACTAGACATTTACTTTTGAAATTTCACAAGGGGCATTTCTGCTTGAGTGGGTTGTGAGTATTTATAAATTCACTAGCTGGGACAACCGCCTCATTTTAGGTTTGACAGCGTTCTTTAGTAGATAAAGGCGAATGGCTTAAACATGAATTGAGCTGCGGTTTGGGGAAGACCTAGGAGGGAACTCATGGCGGCTCCCGAGCCTGGCAGATCCCCATAGAAGGCATCCCCTAGAAGCAGTAATAACTGTGCGTTACGAATGTCAAAGACCTCTGCAATAATATAACTGGTAAGCAGGTTAGCAAAGATAAGTAGTCCATGGCCTCAATAAGGTGGTTGGGGATTCCATAGATTGGAATGGATGATTTTGGAAAATTAGGAAGGAATGGTGGGAGAAGAGATCAAAGGAAATTTTGGACAACAAAACACCTTGATAGATGAATGAGGGGAACCCTTGACGTGGCTTGACTCTAAACTGAAGCTCTGACAGTGACGCATGCCAAGATTTTAAGACTTGAGGTAATGGCTTGACAGCTTGTAAACACTTACATGAGCTTGTCTTGGAGTAGAAGATGGAGAGGGGGTGCCTGGCTGGTTAATTACTTTAGGTAAGTAGCTACTGTGCCAGTTTCTGAAAAGAACAGACAGTGACAGTGACGGTAAGCACTAAGAGGAGAACTGCCTTCCATAAAGATCCAAGAGATCCAAATAGAAGAGATCCAAATAGAATTCCACGAAGCTGGCTGAACCTCATAGAAGGTGATAATGCCATTTGGGATGTTCTTAGAACTTGGGAGTTGGCTTGGAGAGTTGTTTCGAATGACTGTGTCAAGGAGGGAGGGTTTAGATGATGCTAGTGAAAGCACATAAGAACTGAAGGGACGCCTTAAGGAATTATGCACACAGCGGAGTTCAGATGTCTTAAAGGAGCGATAGAGGACAGAGAGCCTGGCATGCCGGTGCCACGAGGGTTCAACTGGTACTTTGCAAAGGCAGGATACATGGCAGAGAAACTTGGCATCCTGGTGCCGGAAGGGTTTGCTGCTGCATTTTTGCAGAGGAGGGAACAAAACAGAGAAACTGGCATCCTGGTGTAGAGAATGTCTACTGCTGTGTTTGCAAATGGAGAAGAAGACTGGCAACACGGTGCCAGTCTTCTTATATATTTTGTAAAAGATGAATAGATGCAGAAAAACTTAAATCCCAGTGGGGAAAGTTTGCTGCTACATTTGTGAAAGAGGGATAGAGGGAAGAGAAACTGGCTTCCTGTTGCAAAAAAAAAAAATCCTACTGCAAATTGCAAATGAGGGATGGTAGAGCAATAAACTGGCAACTCAGTGCCTAAATATGTTTTGTTTGTTGTGTTTTGTTTGTTTTTTTTAAAGATGGCAGAAGGTGCCAATCCATTGCTGGAAAAGTGAGCGCCTGTATTTTGCGAAGGAAGGTTAGGGAAGAGAGAACCTGGCATCCAGGTGCAAAAAGCTTCCTGCTGCATTTGCAAATGAGGGCTAGAGACAGAGAACCGGGCGTCTTAGTGCCGAAAGGAACTGCTGCTTAGCTAAATGCTGAGAAACTGGCATCCCAGTGGTAGAAGAATTTGCTGCTGCATTTGGGAAAGAAAGATAAAGGAAAGAGAACCTGGCATCCTGATGCCAAAAGCATGCACCTGCATTTTATGAAGAAGGGATAGAGGGAAGGGAAACTGGCAAGTGATTGGTAGAAAAGCTTGCTGCTGCGTTTGCAAATGAGGGAGGAGCACCTGGCATCCCAGTGCCAAAAAGCATGCTGCTGCATTTTGCGAAGCTGCATTTTAAATGGTTGTAGAAGCCATGCGCACAGAACTGAGCTTGCCGCTTCTACCTGGTGTTGATGGGTGGGTGGAGCTACAAGTTACGCAGTAACTTTTGCTGTTGGTGCAATTTTGCTTCTGCATGGAAGAAGACTTTGGGTTGACATTGAAATATGCCAGTTTAAAAAGCTACAAAAGTTAGAATACTGGTGAATGGAAGTCTCTCTGAAGTGCCGCTATGACGTACAGAGTGTTTGGGTTTCTTGGAATGCCTAGAGGGAAACCGATGAAGCAGAGCTGTGTAGTTCTGTGTGGTGAACTACACAGAACTGATGTGGTGATGGACAAGAGAGTGATTGTAATGGAGAGGTGAGTAAGATTATGTTACTTGTTGTAGACAGTGTTGGTGTTAATGTATGTTTGGGGGAGTTGCACCCCGGAACCTTAAGAGGTTTTTCAGGGTTTTCCCCATCGGAATGTTATGTGGGAAACAGTTTCCTGTATGTGTTGTGACTAGTTGTGGATGTTTCTAAAAGTGGTCAGTAAACGTCCTAAAAGTGGCACCTGAGTTTCTGAGGATTATTATCCTGAAGTTATAACACCTTTTTGGCAATGAGGATAAAAGCTATACGCAGTGTGACGGCCAGTGGGCTGGCCTTGCGTTTTGCTTTTTCTGTTACCTGTTTCTTGCAGGTAGGTGGAGCTGACCCAATTACAGATGCAGCACACCTGAGGAGGCCAGTCCCAGTGCATACAAAAGACACTTTGACTGAACCAGCTGGGGCTCTCTCTCGCTCTGACTGGCTCTGTCTCTGGCTCCCGTCTTGTTCATTTGGAGTTTCAGTTATGGCTGTTATGTCCTTTAAATTGTGTTTAAGTTACTTTACCTTATTTTCATTAAATATGTCTTACAGCCTTTAGAAGCCTGTGTGTGGTCTCCCATTTGTTTGTCACTTCCTATGAGCCGGGTTGTGACAAATGGGGGCTCGTCCCTGCATTTATCCTGGTTTGGTGAGCTTTCTATCCTTTGTTTGGGAGCTGGTCTGTTTGCAGCTGATTGCAACTAGTGCTGTTTGGTTTCATCTGTTTAGCTGACTTTGTCTGGTTGTGTCTTGGCTAGGTCTTGCCTTGTGGGCAATTGTTGAGTTAATTGCTGCTGCGTTTGGTTGTTTGTGGTGGTTTGGTGTTCTGGGTTTGCTGTGTGTTTTGTTTGGGAGGCCATTTTGTTAGGGGGATTGAGGGGAGGCAGTCATGTTAACACTGATGTTTTGCTATAGGCTTCGGTTTGGTGGAGCTAGTGTTGATGTGCTGTCTTGTGTCAACTTTGGAGCGTATGGGCTGTGTTGATTATTGAATGTGCATAAGTTAAAACCAGTGCTTTCCCTGTTAGGTTGAAGGAGTGTTTCTCTCTTGAGACTCATTCATTGACATTTCTGTTGCGGTGAACACGGTTAGAGCAGTCGTCTTGGGAGCACGTCCCCAGAATTGAGGGGGTCGCTGTTTGTGCAGTTGCCTTTCTCTTTCTGGCGGTTTTTAGTGCATAAGTACCCACCGTAAGTAACTGCATGAAGACTAGGCTTCAGTTACGTAGATTTTGGTTAGGCAGTTAGTGGGGAAGTGCTGATTTCACTTGCATTTCAAGGATCAATACTTTGCTGTTATGGCTACAGTTGATGCTTTTGTTCAGTCTCCATCGGAGGAACTCTTGAATAGTTGTACAAAGGAACAACTGTTGAAACTTGTTGAACATTATGATGTCGATGTTGGGGATAAACGGTTGAAAGATGAGATTAAAGGAGTGTTAAAGGCTGCATTAGTAAAGATAGGCATGTTGCCACGTAAAATGCAGGCTTTAGTGGCAGAGGTTGATCAGTCTGTGGTCTCAACTGCCGTTGCTTTGTCTTTTGAGCAGCAAAAGGAGTTGTTACTCTTACAAATGGAAAGAGACAAGCTGAGCATTGAGAAAGAACGTGTGAGGCATTCTTTAGAAAAGGAAAAGATGGAGCTAGAGCAGTATCGGCTAGACCTAATCAAGGCGGGCAAGTTATCAGGTGGTGTGGAGGCTAAAGAGTCTTCTCCACAAGGAGTTGAAACTTTTGACGTCATGCGTAATTTGCGTTTGGTGCCGAAATTTGATGAAAAAGAGCCCGATGCCTTTTTCTCCCTTTTTAAACGCGTTGCCGACTTGAGAGGATGGCCAGAAGCTGACTGTGTCATTATGTTACAGTCTGTTTTGACTGGAAAGGCTCAGGAAGCTTATTCAGCACTCAGTGCAGCTGATTGCCAGAGTTTTGCTACTGTTAAAGATGCAGTTCTGAAAGCGTATGAGTTGGTACCAGAAGCTTACCGTCAACGTTTCAGATCATGGAGGAAGTCTGATAAGCAGTCGCATATAGAGTTTGCGAGGGATTTAACTAAACACTTCAACCGATGGTGTTCTGCACTGGGAGTGTCTACTTTCCAGGATTTATGTGAGTTAATGTTATTGGAGCAGTTTAAAGATTGTGTTCCTCCTGAGGTTGCCACTTACATTGCCGAACGGGAAGTGACAACAGTTTCTGACGCTGCTAAGTTGGCAGATGAATATATCTTGGCACATAAGAGGCAGTTTGGTAGAAACAGTTTTTCAGTTGGTGCTCCTGCTAGAGTTTTTGGTCAAACTAAATTTATGTCATCGGTTCCTGCGAAGGCCAATGGTGCTGTGAAGCCCAGTAAGTTTGGTCAAGCTTGCAACTACTGCCATGGTGATGGACACTGGAAAGCAGAATGTCCCTTGTTGAGAAGCAAGTTGGCGCGTACAGGCAAACAGGTTAAGCCTGCGGCTCTTACCATTCCTGCACGCGAAATTTCAGCAGTCTTTCAGGAAATGCCAGTTTTGACTAAGTCTGACTCAGAGAGCTATTCGGGGTTTGAGGATTTTGTGTCAGATGGGTTTGTATCACTCCCAGGTGATGTTCATAAAGTTCCTGTAAAGATTTTGCTTGACACAGGAGCAAAGGATTCTTTTATCTTAGCCTCCGTGTTACCATTTTCACAGGTTACTGATACTGGTGAGTGTGTGCTTGTTCAAGGCATGGGTTTAACCACTATCTGTGCTCCACTGCATAATGTCAGGCTGTCATGCAGTTTTGTGGATGGTGATATCTGCATTGGTGTTCGTCCTGCTTTGCCACTTGAGGGCGTACATGTGATTTTGGGCAATGATTTGGCTGGAAATCGAGTCTGGGCTGACAGTTCTTTGCCTGTTAAATCTAGAGTTCTGAATGAGTCCCATGAGTGTGAACAGGGTTTGTCTGACTTTGTAGCTTGTGCTGTTACAAGGGCTGCAGCTAAAAGGGATGCGGAGCCTGTAACTCAAGCAGAAGAGTGTCAGGTTGAACCAGATTTCATTATTCCTCAACATTTGTCAGTTTCCCAACAAGAGCTAGTTCAAGCACAGCATGCTGATGCTTCTTTGGCTGAGTTGTTTCACCGGGTGCAACCTAGTGTTGACGCTAGAAGTGCGGCCTCGGGTTATTTTCTGCATGAGGATGTGCTAGTCCGTAAGTGGAGTCCGCAAGGGTTGGACTATGTTGGATGTCCAGTTGTCCAGATTGTGGTTCCGACTAAATACCGTGACGAGGTGTTGAAGTGTTCTCATGACAAATCTGGGCATTTGGGAGTGACGAAGACTTACAATTACATCTTGCGCTACTTCTTTTGGCCACGTCTTAAGCTTGATGTTTCAGCTTACATTAAAACCTGCCATATTTGCCAAGTTGTAGGTAAGCCCAATCAATCTATTAAACCTGCTCCACTTTGTCCCATCCCTGCCATGAGTAACCCATTTGAACATTTGATCATTGACTGCGTGGGCCCTCTTCCTAAATCAAAATCTGGTTCAGAGTATCTTCTGACTGTGATGTGCCAGGTTACGCGTTATCCTGCTGCATATCCACTGCGTACCATCACAGCCAAGTCTGTGGTGAAGGCATTGACACAGTTCATTTCTATATTTGGCATTCCGAAGATTATTCAGAGTGACCAGGGATCTAACTTTTCATCCAATCTATTTGCACAAGTTCTTAAGCTGTTGAATATTACACATAACAAAGCCTCTCCTTATCATCCGCAGAGCCAAGGTGCTTTAGAGCGCTTCCATCAAACGCTGAAGTCCTTGTTACGTGCCTATTGCACAGAAATGAGGAGTGACTGGGAGGAAGGTTTACCGTGGCTTCTGTTGGCAGCGCGAGAAGTGTGCCAGGAGAGTACTGGGTTTAGTCCAAATGACTTGGTCTTTGGCCACAAAGTTCGGGGACCCTTGAAAGTGCTGTGTGATAAGTGGTTATCAGGTGAACCACCAGTGAATTTGATAGATTATGTTAATGGTTTTCGGCACAGACTGTATGTGGCAGGTCAGTTGGCCAAACAGAACCTTGGGAAGGCTCAGGTCAAGATGACATATTTTCATGACCGGCGTTCTGATGAGCAGCAGTTTAGTGAGGGTGACCAGGTTTTGGCGTTGCTGCCGATTGCAGGGTCACCTTTCCAGGCACGGTTTGCTGGGCCTTACACCGTGGTACAGAAACTGTCTGAACTGAATTATTTGATTGCTACCCCAGGTCGCCGGAAAAGAAATCAACTTTGCCATGTTAATTTGTTGAAACCATATCATGTTCGTCCTTTGTCCGTCGGTCTGTCAGGCTCTCTCATTTCTCCTTCCACTTCGAGTCCAGCGTTGACTGCTTGTACAATGGCGCAGTCGGTTTGTGGGGGGGGGGGGGGATGTGGCAGCACCTGATGATCCTTTATTGCTTGGTCGTCTGAAGAATTCAGAAACTCTTCAGAACTTGGATGTGCTGTTGGGCCATTTGCCTACTGACAAACGTGCAGAACAGACAGTGTTGAGTCTTTGCTGTCGGACTACCACTTCGCATCTATGGCTACGACTGGATCGCTCACAGAGTTTGCCGAGGGAGATGGCGACTGGATTGAATATGTTGAGAGGCTGGAACACTTTCTTGGCAAACGACTTTTCGGACGAAGGAAAAAAAAGGTCAGTTCTTCTCAGTGCGTGTGGAGCGAGGATGTACAAGTTGATACGTAACCTGACGACGCCTCGGAAACCCACGGACTTCACCTTCAAAGAACTGGTGACGTTGGTGCAAAACGATCACTGCCCGAAACCCTCCGTGATTGTTCAGCGGTTCAAATTCCACACTCATTCACGCAAGCCAGGAGTTTCAGTGGCTGCGTATGTTGCGGAGCTGAGACAGCTATCGGAGTTCTGTGTGTTTGGTGGCGTGCTGGATGACATGCTACGCGACAGGTTGGTGTGTGGTATAAATGATGATGGCATGCATCATTGGTTGTTAGGGGGGCCCACAATGGACTTTAAGAAAGCTTTGGAAATTCCTCAGGCAGCTAATAACACTAAAGACATTCAGAAAGGTAACGACACTATGCACTCAGCCGATGTACATCATGTATTTCAGAGTGTGAGAGGCAAACCGAGAGAGCGAGTGGAGTGTTACCGGTGTGGGGGAGCACATTTTGCCAAGGACTGTGTTTTCAAAGACAGTACCTGCCATAACTGCAAGAAAAAGGTGCACTTAGCCAAGAAATGCAGGAGCACTAAGGAGAAATCAAAGAAGGAACAGAAGACAAAGCCCAAACTAAACATGCATCACCTGCAGAGCATAGCCCCTGAGGAGGATGAGTGTGTTTTCAACATGTTTAACCTGGTTGGCTTTAATAAGTGCCGTGCAGAGCCCATCTATGCCAATATCCAGGTAAATGGAAAGGAGCTGCAAATAGAGGTGGATACGGGGGCCCCAGCTTCCGTGATCAGCCAAGTCACCTACCACAGCTTGTGGCACTCAGGCAGGGCGCCGGCTCTCCAAGTGACTGAGATAAGCCTGACACAGTACATGGGTGAATGCATTCCCCTGCTTGGTGCTATAGAGGTGCATGCGGCATATCAGGGTCAAGAAACTGCAGCAACACTACTGGTGGTGAAAGTGGAGGGCCCTAGTCTGCTGGGTCGTGACCTTCTGCAGAAAATCCGCCTGAACTGGAGAGAAATCAGGTATGTAACTGTAATAGCAGAATTACTGGGAAAGTATGAAGATGTTGAAGAATGAAGAATGAATTGGGCACCCTCCAGGGCACCACTGTGAAACTGTGTGTGGACCCTTTTGCCCGGCCACGCTTTTTCAAACCATGCACTGTACCATACGCCATGAAGGCCAAGGTGGAAGCAGAGTTGGAGAGACTACAACAGTTAGGGGTCATTGAGCCAATAGAGTTCTCAGACTGGGCAGCCCCGATTGTACCAGTGTTGAAGGACGGAGGGGTGCGAATATGTGGTGAATACAAACTGACAGTAAACCAAGCCTCTCAGCTCGACGCCTACCCTCTGCCTTGAGTGGATGACCTGTTTGCCACACTGGGGGTGGTCAGACATTCACAAAGTTGGATATGAGTCATGCATACCAACAGTTGCTGCTGAATGAGGAATCAAAAAAATATGTGACAATAAACACACATAAGGGACTGTTCAAGTACAACCACCTGGGGGGTCACGTGACGTTAATGGCGGAGTAGCTGTGTTTTTCGCCTGCTCCCGCAGCTTGGCATTTGTTTAGGCCTTTATATATGTCTAATTTCATTAAAGTCTCTGTTTATTTCAACTTTTAAACTTTGTATGATGCCAAGCACCCAGAAGAAGCTCAACCTTGGGTCAAAATAGGGCAAATCAGGAGAAAACCACCCTCCGCTCAGCCATCATGCTACAACAGTAATGGCGGAGGCCCCGTCGTTCCCACCCCTCGGCCAAATGGACGCCGACAAGTTGGTGGAGAGGATATCGGCGGAGGTGCTGAAGGCTGTGGGGCCTCCTTTGAGAAGAAGATTGACCCGGTTCTGAAAAGACTTGAAACGTGCGCAGCCAATATTTCTACATTGGATGTTAAAATGAAGGAGGCAGAGACGCGCATATCAATGCATGAAGATATTACAGCGGGCTATGGCGCCAAGATTTCCAAAATGGAGCTTGAGCTGGAGGCCGCTTTGGATAAGATCGATGACTTGGAGAACAGGAGCCGACGGTGTAACATACATATTATTGGGCTACCTGAAAGCAGTGAAGGCACCAACCCTGTGTCTTTTTTCAAAACGTGGTTACCGAAGTTGGTGGATGTGAGTTTCAAGGGCGGCGCTATTAAAATTGACCGCCGCCACCGGGTGCTTGCACGCCTCCCTTCCAACGTCCAGCGGCCCCGTGCAGTCAAACTCCACAACTTCCAGGATAAAGCACGGATCATGCAAGCGGCCAGGAGGAAGCAGTCCTTATTTCATAACGGCATTTCTATTATGATATTCAAGGACTTCTCCGCCGCTGTCCTGAAGAAACACCAGGGATTCTACCACGTCAAACAACGCCTCAGGGAGATGGGTATCACCTTCGCTATGATGTACCCTGCTGTCCTCAGGATCAAGCTTAATGGCCAGGAGAAATCTTTTAGAACCCCAGAAGGGGTCTCAGCTTACCTGGATAATGTGCCTCAAGGTGCGAGACCACACTCATCCTCAGTGGCTCCAGCTGACTGT
Organism: Pelmatolapia mariae; assembly: GCF_036321145.2. Classification (NCBI taxonomy): domain Eukaryota; kingdom Metazoa; phylum Chordata; class Actinopteri; order Cichliformes; family Cichlidae; genus Pelmatolapia; species Pelmatolapia mariae. The sequence goes on along the minus strand of NC_086245.2, from coordinate 33,097,407 downwards.
TGATCTGCGCTCCAATCCCATACGTGAGGCATTCGCCAATTTCTTTTCTCCTCCTTTCTTTTTTTTCCTCTTTTCGGGTCTGTGCTGAGATAATATCCTTATACATATAGACTATTTTATTTAGCCATTTATAATCTGAATCCTTGTTTAAGCTGCGGGCGGGCAGCTATTTCACATTACTGATTAAGAAAAGACTCGTACTCTGGTCCAGCATTTTCAAATTGGAAAGTTAGCTTGCGCCCCTTGCTGGGCGTTGGAGACCTTTGTCTCACCTCCATACTCACAAGTTTCTTGATGGTTATGTTTCTTGTAAACAGTTGTTTGTTAATTGTTAGCAAAGCAGGATGTTTGTTTTTCGTATTCTACATGTATTTTATTTGCCACTGGTGTTGTAGGGCAGTGTTTAGGAGCCCTACATATCAGCTATGCTTCGGTCACCTGAGTGTGGTTCAATGCTTACTTCAAATATTGTGTGATAAGTGATAATTCAGTGTTAAATGTTTGTTCTTGGAATGTAGGAGGTATACATAGCCCTATCAAATGGAAAAAGATATTGAGTTTTCTTAAGAGGGAGAATGTCCATGTTGCCTTGGTAGGAAACTCACCTGTCTCCTCAGGAGCACCTAAAATTAAAACGCGATTGGGTCGGTCAAGTTTTTAGTTCCTCCTTTACGAGTAAGAGCCGCAGTGCAGCCATTTTAATAGATAAACACCTACCGCTGACAGTTGACCAAACAATTTGTGATAAGTCTGGTAGATATGTTTCCTTAAAGGGCACCCTAAGTGGTCAGGCAGTGTCATTTCTGAATATTTATTTTCCACCAGTACAGTCTAACAACTTTATTGCTCATGCTTTCTCTTCCTTTTCTGACTGGGTTTGTGATAATTCTTTGATAGCCGGAGATTTTAACTGTTATTTTTCTACAACTAAGGACAGATCCCCTCCCAAACAAATTCAAATGTCTACAAGGGCCAAAGCACTTTTAGATACTTGTAACGAACTTGATTTTGTTGACACCTGGTGGACTCTTTCCCCTAACGATAAAGAATTTACTTTTTTTTCTGGTGTTCATAGAACAAGCAGCAGAGTTGATCTCGTTTTCACCCCCAAACAATCACTGGGAAACATTTTGAGTTGTACAATAGGCGATATTATTATATAAGACCATGCGCCGGTTTTTGTTCAGCTAAGTGATCTAAATCCTGTCCCTCGGTCTCATAACTGGAGATTTAATAATTTTTTGATTCACGACCCAAAATTAGAAATATTTTTAACTGATCAGCTCAAACATTTTTTAAAGGATAATGCAACCCCTGAAATTTCTCCGGGCCTGCTTTGGGACACCCTGAAGGCTTACATCCGTGGGCTGATTATATCATATTCAGGAGGCCTGAAGCAGAAAAATCAGATGGAGCAATGAAAATTAGAAGTAGAATTGCACGAACTGCAGGCTAAACACAATGAATCACCTTCTGAGCAATTAAGGAATGAAATTCAGGTGGTTAAAATGGCTTTGGAGGGACTACTGACAAGAAAGGCTGAGAAATCCATATTCTTCATGACACAGAGGTTACTTGAGTTTGCTAACAAACCTAACCGCTATTTGGCTAATCTTCTTCGTAATAAGGGAGCTGCTTGTAATATCCCATGTGTTAGAGACTCATCTGGTTTACCTAAGTATGATAATTTAATGATTAATGACACTTTTAAAAAATTTTTATAAGCAGTTATATACCTCCCAGTTTAAATCAACATACAAACAAGGTATGCACCACTTCTTCTTAGGACTAAATTTACCTAAAGTTACTGAAATCCAAAGGGATGATTTATGTAAACCTATAAAGCAAAGCGAAATTTTGAAGGTTATTCAGATGCTTCCAAATAACAAAGCTCCGGGTCCAGATGGGTTCACGGGGGAATTGTTTTAAAAATTCAGTAAGATTCTAACTTCCCCACTGCATAAGATGCTTCAGTCTTCTTTTGAGGCAGGCACTCTTCCCCCCTCCTTAATGGAGGCTAATATTTCTCTAATTCTGAAGCAGGGGAAACCTCCTGAAGAATGCGCCTCCTATAGGCCTATATCTGTTTTAAATCTTGATTTGAAGACACTTGCTAAGGTCCTGGCTATACGTCTTGAGCCAAAACTACCTTCGAGTGTTAAGAATGATCAAACTGGTTTTATACAGGGGCGGTATTCCGCAAATAGCATGAGGCGCCTACTTAACATCATTCAGCACTCATCCTTGTATAACCCTGAGGCTCTAGTCATCTCACTTGATGCTGAAAAGGCCTTTGACCGTCTGGAATGGGCGTTTCTTTTTTTTACACTTCAAGAATGTGGTTTAGGTGACAACTTTGTTAAATGGATCCAGATCCTTTATACTTCGCCTCTTTTGGCAGTAATTACCAATGGTCATAGGTCGGGTAATTTCAGTATTGAGCGTGGCAGTCGGCAGGGCTGTCCGCTGAGCCCTTTGCTATTCGCCTTGGCTATGGAACCCCTTGCCACAGCCTTTAGGAAGGATGCTACTATTGAAGGACTCTGCTTGAACAATTCTCAACATAAGATTTCACTTTATGCAAATGACGTTTTAATTTTTCTAAATTCTCCAGCTCACTCAATTCCTAGATTAGTTTCGTTAATTTCCCAATACAGCTCTTTCCTGGACATCAAGAATGAAAGAGGGCCACCAAAACAAACGTTGAAGGAAGGAAATGTGGTGGCACGCGAACTTGGCGGTGTGTGCCCAGTGAATGACCTGACTTCGTGCCGCTGCCGGAACATACAGTTTTCCCTTCGGGCCAGTGCCAGGGTCAGGTTCCTGTCGCTGGGTGTCCCTGACCACCTTTTCGATCTCCCACATTAGCGCGCCCACAATGCAGGTGGCGGGCAGGACGGGTTTCTCCCTTTCGTCCTCGTCAGTCTCGGATGCGAATTGGCGTGATAATGCATCAGGCTTAGTATTCCTTGAGCCGGTAGGTTATGGAAAAGTGAAAACGTGTGAAAAACAAGGCCCACCTGGCTTGCCGGGCGTTGAGGCGCTTGGCTGCCTGGAGGTACGCCAGATTTTTATGGTCCGTCCACACCACAAAAGGCTGCTCACTGCCCTCCAACCAATGCCGCCATTCCTCGAGAACCAACTTGATGGCGAGCAACTCTCGATCGCCCACATCATAATTCCTCTCAGCCTGGGACAGCTTACGGGAGAAGAAAGCACAGGGATGTAGCTTGCCTTCAATTTGTTGGGAGAGGACCACCCCCATACCCGAGTCAGACGCGTCCAACTCCACGATAAAGGGCCGGCTGAGGTCTGCCTGGACAAGGACCGGAGCTGAGGAGAAAAGGTGCATGAGCCATCAAACGCTTGCTGGGCTGCGGGAGACCACTGGAAAGAAAACTTATGATAGGTGAGGTTTGTTAGAGGAAGGGCTATCTTGCTGAAATCCCGGATGAAGTGGCGGTAAAAATTGGCAAAGCCCAAGAATCTCTGCAGCTCCCTGTGGGTTTTGGGAATCGGCCATTCCACTACGGCTTTGACCTTGGCCGGGTCCGCTTGCAAACGCCCCTGTTCCACAATGAATCCCAGAAAAGAAACCGTTTGAACATGGAACTCACACTTTTCCACCTTAACAAAGAGGCAATTCTCCAACAGGCGACGCAGAACCAGACGTACATGGTTGATGTGCTCTGTCCGGGTCCTGGAAAAGATCAGAATGTCATCCAGATACACGAAAACAAAATGGTTAATAAAGTCTCTGAGCAAATCATTGATCAGGGCCTGGAAGACAGCAGCGGCGTTAGTAAGACCAAAAGGCATTACTAGGTATTCGAAGTGCCCGAGGTGGGTGTTGAAAGCCGTCTTTCACTCGTCACCTTTGCGAATGCGTACCAGATGATAGGCGTTCCGAAGATCCAGTTTGGTGAACATGACCATAACAGTTCAAACGCCGAGGCAAGCAGATCGAGAGGATATTTATTTTTAACTGTAATCTTGTTCAACCCTCGAAAGTCAATACAGGGGCGCAGGGTCTTATCCTTCTTCTCCACAAAGAAGAATCCTGCTGCTAAGGGTGAGGTTGAAGGGCGAATAATACCTGCGGCCAGAGACTCCGTTATGTAGCGCTCCATGGTTTCGCGCTCAGGTTTTGAAAGGCTGTAGAGCCGGCTTGTAGGCAAAGGGGCTCCTGGGAGCAGGTCGATCCCACAGTCGTAGGGCCGATGAGGAGGCAAAGACAAAGCCTTATCTTTGCTGAATACCTGGCCGAGGTCGTGGTATTCTGAAGGCACCAGGGTTAGGTCAGGAGGTGATGAACTTTTAACAGAGCTGGCCCTATCCGGGACAGCTTCGTACAAACATTGTTCATGGCACCGAGTACTCCATCCAGTCACACACCCCTTGGCCCAGTCAATTTGGGGGTTGTGAAGTTGGAGCCAGGGAAACCCCAGGACCAGAGACGTGTGTGGGGGGGGCTTTAAATAACAATAAACTGATTGTCTCAGAGTGATTTCCTGAAATAATGAGAGTGATTTCCTGAGTGCGATGGGTGACGGAGGCTAGATGGCCCCCATTTAAGGCCGAGACCTTGAGCACCTCCGGGAGGGGAACTAGAGGCAGGCCTAGCGCTTTGTCCAGGAAATTTTGCTCAGAACCAGAGTCAATGAGAGCACAGCAGGGGTGAGTGAGTCTATGAAACATTATTTTAGCAGGGCAACTAAGGTGAGGGAAAACACCGGTTGTGGCGCCCGCCAGTATCCCCACAGTCACTGACAGGCCAACTCTTTTACTCGGTCTGGGCAGGAGTCAACAAAATTTCCTCTCTTTCCACACAAAAAGCACTCACCGGTCCGTTGTTTGTGCCCTTGTTTAGTGGAGGAAAGCTTGGCCCGGCCGAGCTGCATAGGTTGCACTTCATCCCCGCGCTGCTCCTCTTCCTCGCCTCTCCACATCAGAGAAGGGAGGTCCCTTAACGCACCCCTGCCCCCAGCGAGCCGCCGACCATCCCCAGACCTCCTGCTGAACTCCCGCATGTGGTCGTCTAGACTAATTCACATATTGATTAGAGCAGACAAAGATTTTGGCAGTTCTTTAGTAGCCAACTCACGCTTAATGTTCTCGTTCAGACTGTTGAGGAAGGCCCCACGCAGTGCTTTCTCCTCCCAGCCCAACTCCTCCGCCAGGATCCAGAACTCCACTGAAAAGTCAGCAACACTCCTCCTGCCTTGCTTCAGTGAAAACATGCGATGACCTGCGGCGTCAGAGCTAGCTCCTTTATCAAAAACACAGCGAAACTTGTTGAGAAAGACATCTTATGAAACAGAGGGCTGGGTATTTAATACAGCCTGTGCCCATTGAAACGCCCACCCAGTCATGAGTTGCACCAAATAAGCGATTTTAGCAGAGTCTGTGGCATAGGCAAGAGGTTGTTGTCTAAACACAAGAGAGCACTACGTCAGAAAACCCCGGCTCTTCCCGAACTCACCGTCGAATTTCTCCGGCACGGGGAGTGAGTACTCACACTGCCGCAGTGGAGGAGAGGGGGGAAGCGGGCAGGCTGCCGCCGCATCTAGCGAAGGGGTGGGCTGAGGAAATCAACATACCTTTAAGTTCAGTTATGGCTTGCAAAAGCGCTTGTTCCTTTGAAACATGCCTGAGCATTTCTTCGTGTTGCTCCAAAACCTCCGCTTGGAGAGACAGCTGGCGTGAAGCAGAATCCGCTGGGTATGGACCCAGTGGATTCTGCTGGCGGGATTATTCTGTCAAGGAAAAGAGGATCCAGGCGCGGTTCTCTTCAACAGCAAAACAATGCGTTTATTTACAGTGAGAAAAACAGGTAAGTCCAACAGTTCAATCCAAAAGTGCAGTTTCCAAACAGTACTCATCCTTTGCTCCCCGTGTGCTCCGTGCTGAGGCTCCGTGAGTGCGTGTGCTCCCCAACTCGCTTCTCCACCTGGAAGAAGAAGGAAATCCACAATTAGCAAGCTCGCTAGCCAAATACCAAAAGCACACTTCTCACACAGACTCTGCCAGTTTGGAGTAATAATCCCACGTCGACTGTCGCCACGAGCCCAGGTTAAATACATCCGACCGGCAGAGAAGGATGATTGCCAACAGCTGGCCAGGTAATCAGACGCAAGTGGGCCGGCGACAGCGAGGAGTGACTTTCGATGACAAAAGTCGTCAGGTCACGCCTTCCCCACAGCGCGCACTTCCGTAAACACAGCTTCGTGGACAGGGGAGAGAGAGGGAGAAGCGAACACACACATAAACAAGCAAGGTCGCCCACGGAGGACCGTCCGACCGTGACAGACTTTTGATGTTTTTGTAAATATTTTGTAAACATGCACAGCAGACCCAGCTGTGTTCTGTACATTTTTATTATTCTGTGCACATCAACACCAACACCACCAACACCCCAGTCAGGACCCAGTCCCATATTTAAGTTGGCAGGGCATGATTGCCGATGCCGTGCAGGTGTGCTCGCCTGCCCTGCACGGCCCCACAGACCATGCCCCACCATTTATTTGTTTTATAAGCACTGTCCTTGAACACACATGTGACAGTTTCCTTATTCTTCAGATGTTGATATATATGTTGAAAAAATTTTCTCTCGATGGAATGTTGATTATAATCAAGAATGGGGCATGTGAATGTGGTCATGTCTGGTCAACAAACAAATGTTGAATAGAGAGTTGATTATTACATCTGTATACTGGCAATGAAGACTGCTTAAGCTAAACCATTGAGCACACAGGACTGGAAGGCAGTCTATAAATGTTTTATAACTTAAAATGATCTCAAAATTAGACTTGCTGAAAATGTACCAGTCAAGAATGAAAGACTTACAAATTTGGTATGATTGTTCTTCAGCAGACAGTTAACCAGCTAAAAATCAAGAAAATCCAGCACAATGTATTCAAACACATTTGTCTTGTGTTTTACTTGTTGCATTGCAGTTAAAATTGTGTAAGCTTTCAGATTAACTTGGAATCAGTTAATACTGTGAGAGGGTTTGGAATTTAAAGTTTATTGTAAATGTAAACAAGAAAATTTGTTTTGTTTTTTTTTATTCCTTTTTCTACTAAATGAACTGGAAACCCCAGATAGCTTATGTATTAAACTGTTGGTGTTGTGCTCTTTTCACAGCCTTTTAGTCTTAGAAATAATGATTGCATGTTGCAAGGGGACCAAATGTGCTAGGAGAGCCTGTGCAAATGGTCAAACTGGAGTTTGTGGGTTTTTTTTTTTTTAACATTTTTTTGTTTATTCTTTTGATTTTGATGTTATTATTTTAAGCATGTTATTCTTCAGTCAGGCATGTGGACATGACAGCATATGACAAAAAAAAAAAAATCAAAAAAACACATTTGAACATAACATGAGTTTGCTAGACCTAATATTCAGGTGCTTCCTTCCATTTTTATTTATTTATTTATTTATTCATTCATTTATTTTACATATAAAAGTTTGTATGGCTGCTGGCAGTACATAAATTTCTAAATGCTAACGTTTTGATCAGTGTGGAGGGATGTGGCATGGAGGGATTGCTAACTTTCACGTCTGATGAATAGTACTCTATTATTTAAAAAACCAGGCACAATTTCTGTCTCTGCTGCAATCAGGGCATTGATTGCAGGACAATGGATGTGTTTGATTGAGACATAATCAGACACTTCACTAATTTGACTTCAAAGGAAAATCAACTGCATACAGACATGAGGCAAAAATCACACAGCCAACCTTCTTCTAATGAGGTCAAAACTGTGTTTAAGGTCTATAAAGTATTGGGGATACAACATATCTTCCAAAGTTTAGTTTTTGGTCTGTACTTCTTTTAAATAGCTGCATCTGTATAAAGCAGGTGTGTTTTTATTCTTTATCAGCTTTTGAATGGGCTGGGTGGTGGCATTCTCAGCATGCACTAAGACATTAGACATTAATTCAATTCAATCCAGTTTTATTTACATAGCGCCAAATCACAACAACAGTTGCCTCGAGGTGTTTCATTTTGGAAGGTAAAGACACTACAAGAATACACAGAAAACAGAAAACCCTGAAAATCATATGACCCCCTATTTGCAAGCATTTTGGCAACAGTGGGAATGAAAAACTCCCTTTTAACAGGAAGACACCTCTAGCAGAACCATATTGACCCATAGGGCCACAAGCTCCTTAGATGACCATGACCTCAGTGATTGACAACATACGCAACTTGTCAGTTTTTGATGAAACCTACAAATTCTCCTCAGGAGAGTACATGCTCTCACAGTTACCCCAAGATAACAAGAGTTAGATCTTAACTCTTGTTAGCAGCCCTGTGGCTAAATTGATCTAAATTAGCTAAACAGGCATACTGACTTGTCAGACTATTCCATCAAGTGGAAATTACTTCAGCATATTTTTAAGCTACACTTTATAAGTTTTTTTAAAAAATAATTTTACTTTTGGCCCTTTTCAACTTTGTTCACAGATACAGTGAAGAAATGACAGCAAAGCGCAGGGAGAGACAGACAGAGGAGGACATGCAGCAAAGGGTCGTGGGTCAGACTTAGGGTTGCCAACCGTCCCTTAAAAAACGGAATCGTCCCGTATTTAGAAACAAAAGTACACGTCCCGTATTGAGCTAATAAGGGACGCACTTCGTCCCGTAATACAGTGAGAATCAAAAGTAGTCTATAAATGTTAATGGAATTAACGCTTTGTTTGAAAACATAATTCCCAGCCCCTCTCCTGCTTTGTGACCAATGAGCTGACAGCACACTTATGACAATTCGAGTATGACAATTCAGATTACCGCTTATCTCATTGGTCGAGGAAAGGTCGCTTACGGAGAAAATACCGGAAGACAACAGATGACCACAACAAGAAGCATGGCCAACAGGGAAACAAACGCTGACACTGCGGTGGAAGTCTCGGACGACAGTACACCTAAAGCTGGGCAGACACTGTGCGATTTTCAAACTGCACGATTGACTCGCAGGGGTTATAAGTTGGTAGGTCACGATGCAGGGTCTCACACTATACGGCCCGATGCTGTGATGCGACCTGAGTGCTCACACTGTGCCTCCATAAAATGAAGGTTATAACAGAAAATCTGTCGCTCGCTCTCCCTCTCTGTCTTTCACTCACACAGACACGCACACCACCACCATCAACTTTGCTAAATTGCTAATGAAAAACAATGATCAGGCAGCTGTGATTGAGCAGCAATGTAAATCCAACTATTTTCACGGTTGTTATGGTCCTGATAATTTTGTGAGGCCACATCGAAAAGGCTCGGATGAGCTTTCCAAAGTTCTACAAGTTGTGCCTCCATCACTTGTGTCCAGATCACACGCTGCACAGCCGTGCTGCTCCGTCTTTTTCACCGACGTTTACGTGTTTGCGCGTGAGCAGTGTGAGCGGCTGCGGTGACACCCTCACAAGCGATTGATGGTCGGGAGCTGGTCGTGAGGTGTTAATCGCTTCTCGTTACCCCACGTATACTACACGATGCACGATGATGGCCAAAATCAGGCCGACCACCAAATTGGTCGCACGACTCAAAAATCGGCTCAAAATGGGCCAAAAATCGCACAGTGTAAGCCCAGCATTAGACCAGCAATGTTTGTTCCCCTCAGAGAAAGAAAAAAAAAGGCTGCAAAAGTACAGGGAGGAATGGGAAAAGGAAAACACCTGGCTGGAAAAGTGCACGACAACACCTATAAAGCGCACTGCACTGTGTGCCGGTGCACTTTTTCCATAGGCATGCTTCTAATGGTGGGCACATGAAAAACATGAGGGGCGTGAAAGCTCGGGGAACCCTTAACCAATTTTTTGTCCACCAGGCCACAGCAAAAGCAGATATGGTATGTAAACACTGGTTTGTTTTTTTAAACCCTCTGGTTAAGGTTAATATGGGCATGTGCAGTGAATACCAGCGCTATGTGGCCAAAAGTGTGATAATATAATTTATTTTGTGTAATAAACAACTGCAAACGATAGATGATTACAACAAATAGATGACTAATACATAAAAGTAATACATAGATGAATAATGATGATGAGTTATGATGCGTAATCATGGGAACAAGCGGGGTTACAAACCTCAGCAGCTGATTAGCATTAGAAAAGCTGAAATAATACCTCAACTGAAGCCAATAGTACTAAATGCACTATATGTGCACTGTTACAAGAATGTTTTTCGTTCTATTGTTTTCTATTAATTTATATAATTTTAAGTTAAGCAGGACAGAGTTCTTTTAAAGAAAGATTTACTTATATTGTCAAAAGTTAAGCATGACAGGCTTCTGTTTAAGAAAGAGACCTGTTTTATTGTGTTAATGTTGTCATTTTGAGCTAAAAATAAATGGCTAAATGATCATTTGTTTCCCATGTGTTCATATCACAAAGGATATGCATCTACTTAAATCAAATTCAAGTCAAATGGTTAAAAAAATAATTTCACACACAAAAAAAAAGAGCTACAAAATTCACCACACTGGGAAGGGTGAAGACAACTGGGTTGCCCGGCCCTGGCCACGAGGTGTCCCTTATTTATTTTTCAGGGAGTTGGCAACCCTAGTCAGACTTGAAGGTGGGCCGGCCATTCTCAGCTGTACAGCATGAGGTTGCCTGCTCAACGCACTGAACTAACCTGGCCCCCCACTTTATTGCACATACACCCACACATATACACACAGAAAATATAGAAAACAAAGCACCAAATGTGAAGAGTAGTATGCGCATGGCCATCTTAAACACACTCTTAAATACAAAGAAGAAGATTGCTTCTCGTGTTCCTTCTTCCTGATGTTGCTATCACTTGGTATAGCTACATCTATCACTATGGTTGTCTGCTTGTTCAGCACTATTTTGTCTAGTTGGTTAGTGTGAACCTGAGTCATGACATCACAACACTCAGTGTGCTTGTGATGCTTTTTATTTACAATAGACAATGAGTTTAGTTTTGGCACCGCCGTTTAGTCCACGGCCAGACAGTCTCCCAGCTGACTCCACTGTCCTTCTTCCAGGTCAAGGCATCAAAAAAAAGGGTGAGAGTGTGATTACAGAATGAGAAGCAGCTGCCTTGCCAATGTCCCTGGCACTGCCCCTCAAGTCTGCTGCACCACCCTTCCCCTGCAGCTGAGCCATAGACCACACCTCCACCACAGTTAGCCATCACCGGTTTGCCCATATGTTTCTGGAAGTCCCATATGATCTTAGCTCAGTCATTCTCAACCACCCTCGGGGTATATCCCATTTTGACCTTGGGACTTCCAGGCCATAGTCGGCACAGACTATGCTATACTATACAGCTATACTATGTGAGCCACCTGGTTATGGCATCCGATGGCCCTGTCTGGTAGAATCTTACACCTTGCTGTTATGTGCTGGACTGTCTCAGTGACATCTTTGCACAACCTGCACCTGGGGTCTTGCCTGGTGTGGTTAACCCCACCCACTAAGGAGTTTTATGCAGTCATTGGTAGGATCTTCTATCTGCCGGTGGTACATGCCATGCAGGGGCCTGTCCTTTAATTATGCTCCTCTTCTCTATCAGCTTTCTGCTACCTGACGTATTCACTCAGCACGCTATCAGTTGGGGCCATCTTCCTGATGTTGTGTTTCCTGGTCTCTTGTTTCTTGCTTCTGGTCTCCACTCTCAGGTTATATGTTTATGCTTAGTTTTCCCCAGTTTAGGTTTTGGTTAGCTTTCTGTGTTCCACCTGTTTGTAGTTCTTGTTCAGCCATCAATAAAGGCTTGTTTTTTGTTATCATCCACCCTCGTGTCCGTTTGTCTGCAATTGGGTCCTCAATCTCCTCATGCCACGCTGTTTGCCTCGCTAGACGTGACAATCTCAGTATCTGAAATTTCACTCAGCAGTGAGCTACTGACTAGAAAACAATCCAGACGAGAGTAAGTGTGATCGATATGTGAGAAGAAAGTGCATCACAAAGTCAGAAATCGCTCATGTACTGTGTAACTACATTTGTGAATTGCCAGTTGTGCTGAGTTTCAGCTTTACTGAGCCTGTTCATTTCTTCATTTATTCCAAAGCTGAGGTCGCCCCCAAGAACAAGTAAGCAATCTAGGTGTTCAGAGAGTGCAGTAAAAAAGCGTGGAAGAATGAGGGGTCATCAAAATTTGGGACCTATACACTGACAATACATAACTTTTGGTTTAGTACAGATAATTTAATGATTAGAATTCTACACTCTTGATCTATAACTGTGTGAGTACTATGAAATGAACATTTTTATTTATTAAAAAACTCCCCTTTGCCTAGAGTTATAGCAGGCTGAGAACGTATTAAGGAACTCAGATGTTTTAAGTTCATCTATAGCTGAGGCAGGTCTATGAGTCTTTTATAATGAAATAGTGTCTGCCTGTAGCTTTTTAAGCTGGTTAAATATCTTTAACCACTTCTCTCTGGAGCCAGCATCATGCACATTCCATATGTCAAACCTTAGTGTGCCCAAAAAAGTGTGGCGAGAGGTTCCATAAGAGTGCAATATGTAGACAAGAGTGGTGCTTTATGTTGTCTGATTATGTGCATATACAATTGAATCCAGGATATCAGCAAAGTCTTTACCGGTCAGCGATTATGTTCCGGCACAGCCCACCTGGCGACTTCTTTTCATGGCTGGGGAAGATATACTCTTGGCCTTCCCCATAACTATAGTCTCAAAGCACCAGTCAGTGTATTCTTCCAAGCATCCAAATCCTCCTCGCTGTCCTCCAAATATGAACCCCTTAAACCAGGGGTCCCCAATCCCGGTGTCCCTGCAGGTTTTAGATCTCACCCTGGGTCAACACACCTGAATCACATGATTAGTTCATTACCAGGCCTCTGGAGAATTTCAAGACATGTTGAGAAGGTAATTTATCCATTTAAATCAGCTGTGATGGATCAAGGACACATCTAAAAACCTGCAGGGACACCGGCCCTCGTGGACTGGGATTGGGGACCCCTGCCTTAAACTGATTATGTCAGTTTAAGGGGTTATTCCTTCCCTGCATTCCTGAGCATGAGTGTTTTGACAGTGTAGCGTGAAGTGTCTGAAGAGGAGCGTGCAGTGTGCCAGAAGCAGAGAGTATTGTGTGGAAGAAGTACAGCGTGGCGTGTTAAATGACAGCCAAGTGTGGTGTCCCCTTCCCTCCTCCCCATGGATCACTGGAACTCCTGACTCCTTCACATTGCATATATTTCACTTGGTGCTTGTAAATAAACCTGTGTAACCTCCAGAGTCTGCGCTTGAGTCTGTTCAGTCTCCTTGACAGAACGGTCCAGCCGGCATGGACTCAGGAGACTCAAATCTGACCTGTTGAGCCCTCGCAGCCCAGGAAGCACTGCTGGCCTGGCACAAGCAGATGTTTGTGCATATGAGATTACTAATCTCACCCAGGCAGTGGCACAGCAAACCCCGCTGGTAAGCTCTCCTCCTCTTTGTAGCTCTCCACCTCAGGAAACTCCAGCTCTGGTGGTGAGTCCAGCTTCATTTGCACTTTCGCCAGCACCCGTGGAGACACAACTCCCCATCCTGGAGCCGTTCTCTGGTGAGTTGGACAAATGTGCTGGGCTTCTCACTCAATGCTCACTTTTGTTTTGCCAGCAACTGCGCATGTATGAGGATGATGGGGCCAAGATTGCCTATTTTGTTCAGTTACTGTACGATTGTGCAGTTAAGTGGGCTCAGGCAGCTTTAAAAGCTAATCCCAAAATAACCTATTCTGAGTTTCTGTCTGAATTCAAGACTGTTTTCGACAAAGGATCCAGCATGGCAGCAGCGGCGCACCGTTTAGTACACCTGAAACAAGGTAAGCGGAGTATGTCTGACTATTCAGTTGATTTTTGGATATTGGCTGAGGAGACTGGCAGGGGACAGGAAGCTCTCAAGAGTACTTTATTGAATAATGTTTGTGAAGAACTTAAGAATGAACTGATAATGCAAGAATTGCCTTCTTCCTTGGATGCTCTAGTTTCACTGTGTATTCAAGTGGACGATCATCTACGAGCGTGCTGGAGTGTGCAGAACTTCAGTTCCCAAACCTTTGGCTCAATCAGGACCATCTTCTGGCGGAAGGTTAGTGAAGGACAGGCACTGTGTCTACCCCCGCATAGACTGTATGATTGCGCAATTGACCTTCTCCCCGGAGACCACTTCCATCTAGCCATTTATACAGTCTCTCTCAGCCAGACAGAGAAGCCATGGAGACTTATATAACAGACTCGTTAGCGGTGGGCATTATTCGGCCATCTTCCTCTCCGGTGGGAGCTGGGTTCTTTTTTGTAGAAAAGAAGGACAAATCTCTGAGATCATGTATTGACTATCAGGGCCTAAACAAAATCAAAGGTAAAAATAAATATCCACTACTTCTTCTCTCCTCTGCATTCGAGTTACTCGAGGGAGCTGCCATCTTTAGTAAACTCGACCTGTGAAATGCCTATCACCTGGTGAGGATTAGGGAGAGGGACAAATGGAAGTCGGCATTCAATTCACACTTAGGACATTTTGAGTATCTGGTGATGCCTTTTGGGTTGACCAATGCACCTGCAGTTTTCCAGGCATTAGTTAACGATGTCCTCCGTGACTTCATGACAAAACACTGTGCATTTTTCTACCTGGATGACATTTTAATCTTCTCCAGGTTGGTCTCAGGACATTAAATCCATGTCAGACGGATTCTCCAGCAGTTCCTGAAAACAAGTTGTTTTCTAGTAGCAAGACAAGCTCGACCTGGCCCTGGTGCTCCCGGCCACCTGCACCATCGGAGCCGTGTCTTGGAAAATCCCAGATTGGGTAATCTGGGAGGCTCAAAAGACGGAACCAGACCCAGGAACTGGTCCTACTGCTTCACCTGACACCCTGGGTTCCTCTGCACTGCATCGTTTCTCCAACGCTACTTCTGGTGGCCCACTCTGCCCAAGGATACCTGCAAATATTTGACTGCCTGTTCAACCTGCGCCCAGAATAAGCTCCCCAACTGGCTGCCGGCAGGACTACTATAACCTCTACCAACACCTGGCCAGCTGTGGTCACATATCTCACTCGACTTCATCATGGGACTACCACCCTCTGTAGGTAACACCACCATTCTGACAATTATTGATTGTTTCTCTATGGCTGCACACTTTGTAGCCCTACCAAAGTTCCCAACCGCCCTAGAGACCGCCTGGCTATTTACCATGCACGTATTCTGTCTCTATGGCATCCCCGAGGACATAGTTTCAGACTGAGGACCACAGTTCATCTCCTGGGTTTGGAAGGAGTTTTGCTCTGCCCTTGACACAATGGTCAGTCTCTCCACTGGTTTCCATCTACAGAGCAATGGACAGACAGAATGGACAAACCAGGAATTAGAGGCCACTCTTCGCTGCATAGCAGCCACCAATCAGACTATCTGGAGCAAGCAACTACCCTGGATCGAGTATGCCCACAACAGCCTCACATCATCTGCCACAGGAATAACACCTTTCAAGGCCTCCCTGGGGTTCGAACTGCCTTTATTTTCACATCCTTTAAGGTGAGCACTCTGTTCCCTCCATCCAACATCATTTACGCAGGTGCCACCGGGTCCAGGCCTCTGTTGGCCTTTAAATGTGTAGCATTTCATGTGCCCTTTAAGGCCCAATGCCGCTGTAGGCCAGGAGAGACCACTGAGGACACAAGACAGACTTTGATACCACCACTAGACTTGCCAGGAGTTTTAAACTTTAGTGAAGAAACAGGAAGGCAGAACCACAGGTTAAGAAAACATGATGTGAGCAAACGCATGGGTGATGCTGGAATTGAACCGGATGCAAGAACAGAAGGTCGCTGGTGATATGTATCCCATTTGTAGATAAAAGGGAAGAAAGTTCTTTATAACTGAAGGGTCTTTACCTTACAATATTTAGCCTCTGGAGGCGGCTATCGATTTGAATTTGATTAAGCCTTAGCCGTCTCCTTACGATGTGGAGCCACCCCTCCCTAATGAATGAACTCCTCACCCTATGGCCAAGGCAGAGCCCAGCCACCTTCCCAAGAAAGCTCATTTCTGCTGCTTGTATCCCTGATCTCATTCTAATCGTGTTAACAAAAAGATAAGGTCTATATTAAGAGATGTATGGTGTTTCTCAACAACGATATGCCATCTTGTGGCAGATGGCTGCATAACATTTAGGACACAGTAATTTACCAGCATTGAAAATCTCACAATTAGATTAAATGACTAGTAAGTCTAATACCAAATATTGACAACAGCGACAATTAGTCAACTAGTTGACTAGCCTATTAATGACATCCCAAGTTTTGACAAAAGTTTTGATTTTTGTAGTGTCATGTTATAGAAAATCATGAATAAAAATCGCAGCCAACAGGCGAGCGTGTCTTTGAAGTGAGGTTTATTAAAAAAGAAAAGAAAAACACTGCAGTGGAGAAAAACGTTCAGATCCCACACCTAACCTGTTTTTCTGAGGGAAAGACATCACCCTGAACCCTTTTATACCTCCCAAACAAAGAACATTCCACAGCAGATCAATTATTAGCAGATCCTTATCTCTTCAATCTAGGAACAGTTCCGACCAACCGTCATCTCATCTGCAACAGGATGTCCAGAGCCCTCAAGAGGAAAATGAGTCTGCTTGTGAAGGTGCAATAAAACTTGGGCTCCACTTGTGATCACATTCCACATACATACAACTGATGTCAAGAGTGATCTTTCTATACTAAGTACAGAAAGTGTTACTACTATTACTAAAGTGATGTGATTAATACATAAACTAAAGAAATTCATTTCAACAGATGAGTCTATATTTTGAAAAACGCTTTTAATGTTTTGAGAACTGCACTAAAACTGGTGAGATGACATTCCTGCTATGAGAATTGTGCTAAAGACATTGAGGGAAACTGTTATCCCTATGCATTAAGAATGGGATGTCACTCAAATTCATATGCGTGTGAAGGCAGATGAGTGAATACTTTTGCTAATATAGTGTATGTAGGACTGCTTTCTTGATATTGAATATCTTAATATCTTATCTCAGTATCTTTAAAATTAGAAACATCAGAGTGATGCTGAAAAACTACTTCATGCATTTATTACCTCTAGGCTGGACTACTGTAATTCATTATTTTCAGAATAAGCTTTCAGCTGATCCAGAATCCAGCATGAGTGCTGAGAGGGTCTAGAAAGAAACACCACATTTCTCCCAGATTAGCTTCTCTTAACTGGCTACTTTTTAAATCCCACACACACAAGGTCTTGAAAAGTCAGACCCCATCTTATTTTAAACCTCTAGTACCACATCACCCCAATAGAGCACCTCACTCTCAGACTGCAGGCTTACTTGTAGTTTGTACTACAACAGTACAAACTACAAATACTTAAAAGTAGTTTCTGCCAAGCTCACATGAACCCACAACACAACACCCTGGTAAAGAAGGCTAAGTACCAGCTCCACTTCCTCTGTGTCTTGAGGAATAATAGCCTGGACCAGAAGCTGCTGCTGGCCTGCTACCCTTCTACCCTGTTGCATCTCACTCACCACCTTTTTGACCTGCTTCCCTCCGGTCAGTGCCTCCAGTCATTCAGGTCCCATACCTCCAGATTCCCAAACTGTCATGATCCTGGGTCATTTTGACCCAGCGTTTTGTGTTTCCTTGAAGTTCATTTTGTGCCTTGTGTTTATTCTGATTTTGTATTAGTTTAGGGTTGAACCTGGAGTTTAGTGTTTTATCAGCCCTGCCTGTGTCTGTCGTCGGTGCTCTGTTCATGTCCCCGTGTTTGTGTTGTAAAACAGTCTGTGTGTTTCCTGTTTTACTTTGAAGGCTCGTGTTCTGGATTTCCTGTTCTATTCTGAAGGTCTGTGTCTGTTGTCATTGTGTTCAGCTTGTGTCCTCCATCGTGTGTATTAGGATCAAATGTTCTTCCCTCCTGTGTGTGATTACCCGATTACCTTGTGTATGTATATTTAGTGGGTGTCGGTCTGTGCTCGTTGTCGGCTCATCTGCGTTCATCTGCATTTCTCTGCGTTTGTCTGCGTTCCTCTGTGTTTCTTGGTATCCTCCGTCAGTCTGCGTCTCTCTGCCTTTCACCCCGTTTCCTGAGGATTTCAAGTTTGCTCTTTAGTTTTTCCCAGTTTAGGTTTCCGTTAGTATTTCTCATGCTTCGTTGTCTGTTTCTGCCATTGCCACCTGTAAATAAACTCTCACTCATATCATCAGTCGGCTGCCTGCATTTTGGGTCCTCCTTTCATTCCACAACACGACTGCTGCCCCAGCTGTGACACAAACAGCTTCCATCAGAAAGGACACTGAAGAGCTTCCGGGCTAGAACCAGCAGACTGAAAGACAGCTTCGTCCATCAGGCTGTCAGGGTGCTGTTCTCACACACACAAACTCCAGACCTGCATTCACCTCCTACCTCTGAACCCCCCAAAAATACAATACTCTGAACCGCAACCATTGCCTTTTCACTGACTGCCCCACCCCCACTTGCATACGAACTTGCCCACAATCAGTATGATTGTGTCAAGGCTCTGTGTGCGGGCAGGCGGAGAGGAGGATCCAAACGCAGGACTCTGACACTGAATTGTAACTTAAAACCTCAGCTTTATTGCTGGCACGAAAACAAAACATGAAGTGAACACTGAACATGGAGAAACCAAACAAAAAACAAGGAGCACAAGAGTCCTAACAGTCCAAACAACACGAGAAAACAGTTCAAGAACACCGGAAAACACATCAAAGACCAAAACAAAACTAGAGCTCAACAAGAGTCCATGAAAGGTTCAGGGGGTCGACCCGGAGGTCGGCCACACAGGAGCCAACACAGGTCAGGGGGCCGGCCAGGCACACGGCAACGGGCAAACAGTTCAGGGGGCCGACCGTGCACACGGCAACGGCGGGCAAACAGTTCTGGAGGCCGACCGTGCACACGGCAACGGCGGCGACGGGCAAACAGTTCTGGAGGCCGGCCGTGCACACGGCAACGGCGGCGACGGGCAAACAGTTCTGGTGGCCGACCGTGCACACGGCAACGGCGGCGACGGGCAAACAGTTCTGGGGGCCGACCGTGCACACGGCAACGGCGGCGACGGGCAAACAGTTCTGGGGGCCGGCCACGTGGAAGGCAGTGGCGGCCACTGAGCAGATCCGGAGGTCGGCCGCGATGCCAGCGGCGGCGACGAACTCTTTCTGGAGGCCGTCCTCGACGGCCAGGATGCCAACTTAGAGGCCTGGAAAACGGCCGGCAGAGCGGTGGCGGAACAGGACGGACCTGGTCCCATGACGGTGCGGCAACCGCAGGGCCAGACGATGGCAGAGCAGAGGCTGGGCCAGGCGTGGACGAAGACACAGAGGCCGGGCCAGGCGTGGACGAAGGCGGAGCAGAAGCCGGGCCAGGCGTGGACGAAGGCGGAGCAGAAGCCGGGCCAGGCGTGGACGAAGGCGGAGCAGAAGCCGGGCCAGGCGTGGACGAAGGCGGAGCAGAATCCGGGCCAGGCGTGGACGAAGGCGGAGCAGAAGCCGGGCCAGGCGTAGGCGGAGCGGCTGCGGAACCTGAGGGCAGCGAGACGGCTGCGGAACCAGAGGGCAGCGAGACGGCTGCGGAACCAGAGGGCAGCGAGACGGCTGCGGAACCAGAGGGCAGCGAGACGGCTGCGGAACCAGAGGGCAGCGAGACGGCTGCGGAACCTGACGGCAGCGAGACGGCTGCGGAACCTGACGGCAGCGGGACGGCTGCTGCAGGCGTGGATGAAGCTGCGGCTGCTGCAGGCGTGGATGAAGCTGCGGCTGCTGCAGGCGTGGATGAAGCTGCGGCTGCTGCAGGCGTGGATGAAGCTGCGGCTGCTGCAGGCGGCGATGAAGCTGCGGCTGCTGCAGGCGGCGATGAAGCTGCGGCTGCTGCAGGCGGCGATGAAGCTGCGGCTGCTGCAGGCGTGGATGCGGATGCTGCAGGCGGCGATGATGATGATGATGCTGCAGGCGGCGATGATGATGATGATGATGACGGCTGAACAGCCCTCCCCGGACCGCCAGCAGACGGGAGGATGTGCTGTCTGGGTCCTCCAGGACCCTCAGCTAAAGAGGTGTGGTGCTGGGTGGGCTCCTCGGACCCACCAGCAGATGTGGCATAAGGCTGGACGGGCGACTCCGGCCCTCCAGCTGACGACATTTGAGGCTGGCTGGGTTCTCCCGAACCCCCAGCTGACGACACTTGAGGCTGGCTGGGTTCTCCCGAACCCCCAGCTGACGACACTTGAGGCTGGCTGGGTTCTCCCGAACCCCCAGCTGACGACACTTGAGGCTGGACGGGCTCCTCGGACCCTCCAGCTAACGACACTTGAGGCTGGCTGGGTTCACCTGAACCCCCAGCTGACGACACTTGAGGCTGGCTGGGTTCTCCCGAACCCCCAGCTGACGACACTTGAGGCTGGACGGGCTCCTCGGACCCTCCAGCTAACGACACTTGAGGCTGGCTGGGTTCACCTGAACCCCCAGCTGACGACACTTGAAGCTGGACGGGCGACTCGGGCCCTCCAGCCGACGAGGCAGGATGCTGTCTGGGTTCACCTGAACCCCCAGCTAACGAAACTTCAGGCTGCACGGGCTCCTCGGGCCCTCCAGCTGGAGTAGATGCAGGGCCAGAGGCAATTGGGACCCCTGACTGAGGGTGAAGATGAGTGGCTGACTGAGCAGAAGACAAAGCTAACGATTCCTTTACTAACTGCGCTACTGACTGGGTTATGGACTGTAACAAAGTTTGTAGTAAGTCTGATTGTGGAAATGACTGAGCTATGGGTAGCGGAGCTGAATGTGGTGGAGGTGGAGACCGAGCTACGGGTGACTGAATTTGAGATGAAAACATTGGTGGAGGTGGAGACCGAGCAACCGGTGGCTGCTGAGCAGGGAACACTGGACACTGAGCTACAGGTGACTGCTGAGCAGGGAACACTGGACACTGAGCTACAGGTGACTGCTGAGCAGGGAACACTGGACACTGAGCTACAGGTGGCTGCTGAGCAGGGAACACTGGACACTGAGCTACAGGTGGCTGCTGAGCAGGGAACACTGGACACTGAGCTACGGGTGGCTGCTGAGCAGGGAACACTGGACACTGAGCTACGGGTGGCTGCTGAGCAGGGAACACTGGACACTGAGCTACGGGTGGCTGCTGAGCAGGGAACACTGGACACTGAGCTACGGGTGGCTGCAGTGAAGGTTGTAGTGATGGTGGTTGAGATGGTGACTGAGCTAATCCTCCTGAGCCTTCAGAACACGAGAAAAACGGCTGGAAGCGCTCACCTGAGCCTCCAGCTGACACAGAAATGGGTGCTGGCACCAGCTGAACACCAACCCCTCCCACCTGAGGAACTGAAACGGGTGGAGGGGAATGCTGGGCTCGAGCTACCCTAGGAGCAGGAACAAGAGGAGGGAGAAGCTCAGGAACGGTCTCAAAATGCCCAATATCACAAACTGGGTCTCGGCATTTAGTTTTTGCAGAGTGGGCAACCTCAGAAACATGCAACTGGGACACAGAACAGTCCTTGGGGGAAACAGTCTGTTTATCCCTAGGCACGAAAGGTGACTGAAGGGAGACTCCGTCACTCACCCTAGGCGGTTGTTTGAGATGAATCCCAGGCTCCTGCTGGAGCTGTGAGTGCTGGCGGCGCGTTCGCGGCCTCCCTGTTGAAGAGGGAGCGGCGCTGGCGGAATGTGACGAGGAAAGACTCTGCTGTGGTTGCTCCTTCGGTGATGTGGAAACGCTGGGTGAGTCGGGTGGCACGATAATAATTCCTAACATTTTGTAGAACGCCTGTGCAGGCGTAAGCTGGTTGTTTGCAGGCTCGTAGTAATCCTCCCGGGACCGGCTGGAGCGTTTTCTGCGCGACTGGGGCGTCCGAGGGGAGGAAGCAGATGAGTGGGCCGAAGGGTAGGCTGCTAGTGAGGAACGGCAGCACGGAGGCCCTCCAAGCGCTAGCCGGGTCCCGTCAAAACGGGAGCTGCGCTTCCACAGTGAGTCCGCTGGATCCATTACTGGTCGCGTCGTTCTGTCAAGGCTCTGTGTGCGGGCAGGCGGAGAGGAGGATCCAAACGCAGGACTCTAACACTGAATTGTAACTTAAAACATCAGCTTTATTGCTGGCACGAAAACAAAACATGAAGTGAACACTGAACATGGAGAACCAAAACACACAGGCATAAACTGATGGTACGACGCGACACTGGGTTGAGGAAAACACAGGGCTTAAATACACAGGGTAGTAATGAGGGAATGGGCAACAGAAGGGAGACACAGCTGGGAGAGATCAGGGCTGACGAGACTGGGGAACGAAGCTAGACACACTAACATAAGACAAGGACTTTCACAATAAAACTGGAAATATGAATCACTACTCAGAGACACGGACTCAACACAGAGAGACAGACAGAAAATGACACATGGAACTGAACTATAAGTGAAACCACAATTCCTAAAACGTGGATAACAGAAACATGAAACTCCAATAATAATAATCATCATAATCATCACCACAACAAGAGAACAACAAAACAATCCCAGAAGCAAAATAAACCAAAGCATAATAAACTCAAAATACTGGGTCCGACGGACCCAGAACCGTGACAGATTGTGTTGGACACTGTTGTTTATATAAGATTGCATTGTATTGTATCGTCTTGTACATAAGACTTCTATTTTTTTTTTAAATCTTTTTATCTTAATATTGTTTTAGTGTACACTGGGCCATGGGAGCAGTGTAATTTCAAAATCCTGTTTATAACTGTACATATGGTCTTCAGACTGTTAACAAACTCGATCTCCCCCACACCCCACTCCTACTAACCCGCCCACGAATCTGAGCCATGGACAGAGTAACCCTCGTCACTCAGCCCGATCACACACTCTATATATACCAAGTCCATTACACCACTTTTAAGCACTTTGCAGCATGGGCTTTAATGTGTACCTTTCTATCGTGTGCTTTCCTCTTGTTTTGTATATATTCCTCTTGTTTGTATCTAATCCTTTTGTTTGTTATTTATTCTTGCTGTCCTTCTATTTTTATTTTTATTGTATGCACAGTTGGTGTGGAACACCCACAATTTCGTCATATTCTAATCGATACAGCTTATAATTACGGCTGGATCAGGTGATTCTGAGCCATCTTTTAGTTATGCTACAATAGGCTGCCCTGGCTTCATTCCCATGATGCATATAATGTTTTTCATCACTCACCTCTTTTCACTCTCTGTGCTTCTAGATCACTCTACACTTATTCATTAGTTATTATTAATCTCTGGCTTTCTTCCATAGTGTGTCTGTTGTCCTGTCTCCCTCCTCTCAGTCCCAACCAGTCGTGGCAGATGGCTCCCTGATCCTGGTTCTGCGCCTCCCTGAGCCTTAACCCCCTAGTTAGGACTCAATCAGATGAGCCTGACCCCCTTCTAGTTATTCTGCAATCGGGCTAGGCTGCTAGGGCCTTCCCATGATGCACTGAATTTTTATTCTTGACTCACCTTTTTTTTTTTTTAACTCTCCGTGCTTATGCATCACTCTGCATTTAATCATTAGATATTATTAAACTCTGGCTGTCTTCCACAGTACAGATGGCTAGACATCGCTGAGCCTGGTTCTGCCAGTGATTCCTTCCTGTGAAAAGGGAGTTCTTTTCTCCACACTGTGGCCAAGTGCTGCCTTGTAGGGAGTCATCTGATTGTTGGGATTTTCTCGCTGTTATTGTAGGGTCTTTACCTTACTTACTGCACCTTGAGGTTTCTGTTGTTTGTTGTGTTTGGCACTGTTTAAATAAAACTGAATTGAACTGAATCATGAAATTGTGAGTCACAAATGTTATTAGAGAAATCCACCAAAGATGCTAAATGCAGATATATTTTAATTATTGAAGATTGAACACATAATTATTTACTAAATACTCAACTGGAACTGAACCAAGAACCGTTTGGAAATTTTTAATCAACCAGGTATGTGTGTAACCTCTGGAAATTAGCTTGCCCTAATTATCATCACAAGCTGTAATTTGTTTTGCAACAATTCCAGGGCTACATACATACAAAATGAAATAGCCCACCATGCACAGTTCCACTGCTCTTTATTTTAATGGTGGTGTTGTTATGAAAGAGTAGAAGGCTCTCTATGGCCTGTTCTATCACTACCTACAAGCCTTTTCTGAGATCAGCCAAAAAATACAGCAACAGCTTGTAGGTAATTGATCAAGCAAGTGAACTGTAAAATATTCATTTTCTACTTCAACAGCCAGATAAATCTCTGGGGAGGGTTTGAGGAGGACACCGGTGGAAATATTGCTTATGCACCATGAGGTAGGAGCTGCAGCAGCATGATGGTGAGGGGCAGATAAGAGGGGAAACATCCCAGGTTCAGGTGCAGCTGCAAGTGATGGCCAGTCATGCAATTCCCTGCTTGGCTTTAGACCAAGAAGCCAAATCCCCCTCTACAGCCAGGGATTTCATGCTGCAGAGCAGAGGGGAGCTTGGTCTGCAAGCTCCGTGGCTGGAAGGCTAAAGAGCTGATTCCACAATGTGTATTGTAGCTTCAAACACATACACAACTGAGAAGGTGCCTCTTCAATTCAAACTGTGTGTGTGTGTGAGAGAGAGAGAGAGAGAGATTGTCTAACACTTGAAGAGGGCAGAAACAGTAGTTTTTAAGGGTTTCCTTATATTTGTCAATGGAATCTATCAACGAGGGAGCTAGAGATGCAATTGAATTACAACCCAGCAAAAGGTTTTAAATGAAAGGTTATTTTAGGTGTTTTCTGACTATTGCATTGCTTTATCTTTATTAATTTATATTTAATCTGTGTCAGTCTGTATAATTTGTTTGATCAATGGGAAAGAGTCAAATGTAACCAGGTATTGTTTCTAGCCTTCTCTTGCATTCAATGAGTGTTTGACTTTCAAATTCTTCACAAATATGTATTAATCATAGCAAATGTGTTTGTTATTTCATAGATACAAAGCCTCCATGATAAGGCAGTTATTAAGAGTTGTCTTCAAGCCCACTGATGTCTACACGTCTGTGAGTCAACTGACTTTGTGTATTGTAATACCTATTCTCTTAAATATTGCCCGTGATAATTCTACCCCCACCTCCATGCAAATTATTATATTTAAAAATGCTAAACATTGTCAATTTTTTAAAAACTAACAACTAAAAATAATTAAAATATAAATAAAGACTAATTAGAACATGCATAACTAAAATAACTGTGATGGGCTTGAGTCAAAATTTGGCACCTTTTAAATTCACCTTATTTTCCCCACATTTTTAATTAATATAAGCATGATGAATTTACAATTACAGGAAATGTACACATGGAAATTTAAGGGCTGATGACAACATTTAACCTGTATTTAAAGCTACAATAATATTGATTTTATATCTACTCCAAACATCATAATATGGAAAAAATGTTCAACATGACTTTTGAGAATAAATCTGTTACAGTTTTAGTAGAAAACCTACACCAATATAATACATAACTAAAAGTAATAGAAACAAACATTTGTACCCTGGATGTTTTATATGTTTTCCTATGATTTACAAGAGAAAAATTCAGTCTTTCAGGACTGTGAAGGGTCAAGTGGGAACTACTTTTTTCAAATTTGTTTGACATTATATGGAATGACCCGTCGTCTTTCTTCACTCTTCTGCATTATACTTTGTAAAAAGACAAAGAAAACAAAAGTGTCCAGTGAAACAGCATTGAAGTACACTTCTTATTATGAGTTATATTGATTATTATTATTAAGTTCATTAAAGAAGATCTGTAATCACACATCTGACTGCTTCCCAGATGTTTGGTGGCTAATATAAGCTTACATCACTTCCACTTTCCCATTCTGTCAAGTTCATTGGTCTAGTCATTTTTCTGCCCGCCTTCTTCAGGCCAATCAGCCATGTACTTTAAATCTCACTGCTCAGCTGTGAGCTGAGCACTTGAACATATAAAAGTGATGATCACTTCTTTCACTGAATTTTGAGTGTTTCAATCAACCTTGTTACGTCTGTGGTGTTCCCGTGTTCAAGTAAGGGGGGTGGGGGTGCACAAAACCAGAAGGTTAGAGTCAGGTCTGCAGCACTTCTAGCAAAAATTATTGCATTTAACATTCCACCACTTTCTCCTTGGAAACTTGCAGCACATTCAAAAGTTTATATATACAGAGTTCGTTTTCTCGTGTACTGCATCTCGACCCTGTAGGCAGAAGTTGATGATTTTGTTCTCCCTTCATCTCAGGTTCGGAAGTAGACCACACATTATTGACAAGTAACCAGCTTAAAATAGGGAAAATCAACTCAAGTCACTTTGCTATTCAAAACCCTTACCGATAGTGAAATCTACCCACAGTTATAAAAGTGCAAAAAAAGAAAAAATCTGTCCTACATTGTAGAGCCAAGCAGGAGTCTCCAGGAGAGACATTTGCTTTGCATGCAGAGTGGTCTTTCGTCAATAGACGAAACGGCCCTGAGGTCCATTCCCAATTCTTGCAGGGGTGACAGGTGCCTGGTGGGGTCAGTTGCCCGTTGCCTCTGGGTTGCCTATAAGTCTCTGGCTCTTTGTTGTGAGGGCTCCATCTGGGGCTTCCCTTCCTCCCTCCCTCTTCTGCTGGGGCGGACACACACTTGTCATTGCGCTGTGTACCCTTGGATCTTCAGCACTCTGCTGCGTCTGGGCCTCCTAGGTGTTTCTCTATGTGCCTCTGGCTCCTGGAGGGTGTTGTTGTGGCTTCTCACCATCATTATTAAGTAAGTTTCATGTTTCACACTCACACTCGCTATAAAGTGCCTTGTGTAGATGAGTTAGTGAAATTGTACTTTAGAATCAGGTTTCAGCTAAAAGGAAATGATTTCTCTTTTAGCTCCCAAACACAGCGGTGGACAGATTATGAAAAGATGGCACAAAACACACAAACTTGTAAGAGTTGGCCAGATTTGTGCAAAATGAAATGGTTGGTAATTGGCAGATGAAAGGATGAAAAGGCACGATAAGACATCTGATTGCGTTACTAACTCATCTACACAAGACAAACTTTAGGAAACAGCACATTCATGCTGATTAAAAGAACGTAATGAGTTAGGACTATTGCCCTTGATCAACGCAATTTAAGTGACAACACAAGATTCTTACTTAAACATGCTTCCTTTACATATTTTATCACTCTTATTTTTCCAGTGTTGTCCTCCTGCATCCATGATAAATGACACTCATAATGGGATTCCATTTCTACTGCTTGAGCACAAACACTACTGGCATACCTCCATTGTTATTTAAGAAGTTCTTTAAAGATTACGGTCAAAGCCTTTGATCTCCTTTAGGGATGGGTATCGAAAACCGGTTCTTGTTGAGAACCGGTTCCCACTGTTTCAATTCCTTGGAATTGTTTGCCATTTTTGCAAACGATTCCCTTATCGATTCCAGTCGCCCCGAATGACGTCACCACGTTGCGGAGCGTCATTTACCTGGCAGGAAACATGGCGGCTCAAACGCTCAAAAGTTTGGTTATACTTTACGAGAACGGATGACAACAGGGCAACTTGCAATACTTGCAAAGTAGATATTTCATTTAAGGGAGGAAACACTACGAATATGCAAAAGCATTTGCTCACAAAACACGCGATGACCTTAAATGAATCTCGTGTTTTTAATTCCACTCCGTACTCGTGAATCTCAACCCAGCAGCAGCGGTAACGTTTGCACGTCCTCTCCCGTTAATGCGGCAGGTAAATAATCAACTAACAGTGCATATTATGTTAGCGCGATCTGCCTTATTACAAAACCTCCCATTACTGTGCGTTTTATTTAGGTGACCATGATGAGAGAGACAGACAGAGTCTGGCTGGCTCAGATGCTGGCATTTCTCGCTGCAGTCTACCGGTAGCGTCTCCTTTCAGGCCAGGATAGACGAATGTCACCGAGCAGTGTTTGTGGTAAAAGGCTTGCACCCATTTGCCACAGCAGATGCCCCCGATTTTCGGTAAGTGAATGTGTTTAATTGTAGGCAGGGACATTACTGGATATTCTTGTGTTATTGCTACAGAATAATTCATGTTATACTTTGTTATTGCTACAGAAGAATATTTATTTTATTATTTTACATTTACAACTTTTTTTTTCCCGGGGTCCCTGTGACACCCCATTGAAGAGCCATAGGCTAGATCTCTTAAGATCTCACTGTTGAGTTTGTAAGGCCATGTTACTCCTAAATTTCTATCTTGTTCAAAGAGAAGATATAAAAAAACGTTCTAAGCTAATCGACCTTAGTGTTCTCCTTTTTTAAAAATAAGAATCGATAAGAGAATTGATAAAGAATCGAATCGTTAAACAGAATCGAAAATGGAATCGGAATCGTGGAAATCTTATCAATACCCATCCCTAATCTCCTTATTAAAAAAGAGAACAACTATTGAAGACCACAGGTTTGGTTGTCCCTAGAGAATGTTTTAAAGGCTGGAGCTGATTTCAAAAATTTTATACACTGTAGGAATATTAATCCCAGGGTATTATTTGATACTATCAACCACATTGTTTCTCCTTTAGCTCAGCTTGTTTTGATAGTCTCGGATGATGACTGTAATCTATGTCTCAGTCACTGTGTAAAATAAGGTAACGGGCTTGAGATATCCAAAATATTCTAAAGGTCTCCTTACAAATATGGCCTTCAGTGCCCTGAGCTATTTACCACATTCTCTCCAATTACATCAAATGACTTACAATAATGGCCAAAATAAAACCGTCATCATCTTTGTTAGAGTTTTTATGTCTTTCTGTCCTGTTTGGGGCTCTTACAACCATTGGTCCTTCAGTTTTAACTATCATTTACAGCTCACTGAGACAAGCTTGTGTTCCTTTCTACTTTAAGCATGCTGAGGTAATTCTATTAGCTAAAAAAAGTTATTTTGATGCCAACTGGAAAAAGTTGAGAAAAGTAAATTCAGATCCTTCTTATGCAAAGTGCAATGTATATAACTGCCCCATTTTATTCTGGTTTTCAAAAACCACATAGCAGCACTATGCTGAGAATGCTCTTTTAAAGCCATGTAATGATGTTTTAATGGCATCTGGTGTAAGCAACTGTTCTGAATTCATTTGTGCAGCTTTTGATACGGTGACCAAAGTATTTTACTTATTAGGTTTAAGACTTTCACTTGGATCTCTGGCTTATTGTTAGACTCGTTTTCCTATTTATCTGATATGACTTTCTGTGTTAAGGTGAGCAAGTTCTCTTCTAACACCCCTTCCCTAACCTCGGAGGTTCTACAAGGTTCAGACATAGGTTTATGATTATTTTCTTTCTACATTCCTCCTTTAGCTGGTATAATTTCTTATCATTTGTATATGAATGTATATGCCTTTTAATCAGAGGTTCACACACTTTGTCAGCATGCAACCTACCTATAAAATGACCAAGCCAAAATGATGTACCTTCTATAAAAATGCAAAATCTAAATTTATTTATGAACATATTAAGTATTCTTTATTTGTACAATATATGTTGATGTACCTTGCAAAACTGTATGAACCCATATTACCTTGCTCTGATGACTTGCAGTAAATGGAATCAGCCAGGGATACATAGTCTGAACAGTAGCTGCTGATAGCTAGCCTCAAGCACATTTCCAAATGATCATCAGTCATGTCATGTTTCTGGTTTGTTTTTAAAGTCTTGGAACAATAAGTGAGCTGCTCCAACGAAGGCCTCTCTTACCATCTCTCCGTTTTGCAAGAACTTTTTGTGCTTAACGATGAAGTAACTCACCCACGACTTCAGTGGCTGCTGTCACTTTTGTGGTCAGCTGTGAGAAAAGAGACTGCTGTAAGATAACTGGGATTTTAGTTATTTCACCTTTCTCTTTCCCAGCTCACTCTTTGGTGAGAAGTCAGTGTCGTAGATTTTATGAACAGTCTGAAAAAGCCACTCCACATTTCCCTTCTTCAGAATAGCAGTGGTAGACTTGCAGATGAAGCAAACACACTTGAATATGACATTGTGAAAGAAAAAGGTCCTCCTCCCATTGCGTATGGAAATGGTAGGTTTTTGGCAGGTTACTTGGTTCAGCGCCCCCACTCATTTTTATACCCTTTCTTGAATTTAGAAGAATTAATGAGAGGCTAACTAGACAACTTGGTAGCTTACTAGAGTTTTGTAGCAACTGGCGCGGTTTAAAGTGCATGCATTGTTACCAATGTATCAGAAAAGGACAGATGTCATGCCGACTGCCCTGTATGTCAATCAAGTGACAAATTTTATAATGAGGATGGATGATAGGCTGAAGTTTAATTTTTTAATGCCATGTAACCTACCCACGCTACCTTTGAGATCGACCGGTAGATTGCGATCAGCGTATTGGGCACCCCTGCTTTAAATCTTACCAGCTGGATAGGTTATCTGCCCTAGTTGATGTTTTTTTTTTTTTGGGGGGGGGTTCAATTCAATTCAATTCAATTTTATTTATATAGCGCCAAAACACAACAACAGTCGCCTCAAGGCGCTTTATATTGTACAGTAGATCGTACAATAATAGACACAGAGAACAACCCAACAATCATATGACCCCCTATGAGCAAGTATTTTGGCAACAGTGGGAAGGAAAAACTCCCTTTTAACAGGAAGAAACCTCCAACAGAACCGGGCTCAGGGAGGGGCGGGGCCATCTGCTGCGACCGCCTGGGGTGAGAGAGTGGCTGTGTCCCAATCCAGCGACCGCAAGCTTCGTAGTACGCGCACTTCGCGGACTACTATGAAGTGCGAGTAGTGCGGAAGTGAGAGGCTTGTGAAATGGGACGGTCTGGCCTTCGTCGTGCTGCTCAGGTTGCCTAGCAACCATGATACTAACCGCGAGAAACGTTTCATACAGCATTGTTTGACAGAAATGAAGGAGAAAAAATGTTGTTTTGCTCGTTCATCTTTTTATGACATCACTTTGATTTGTTGAGTATCTGAGGCTGAGACCACAGGACTGTAAAAACATGATTGCTGGGCTTCATTTCTGTACTGAACAGTCATTTCACGATTAGTTAGTAAATAACAATTAGCTAATGTTGTTCATGAGACTAAAGTCATCTCACTTTGGCAATGTAAATATAATATGGCCAATATTATAGTTATTGTCAGATTATTACGATATATTACAGCAGTGAGCTTGAACTCTGTGTCATTCACTGAGCTTCAGTAAAGATTCAAGTTGCATTTATTCAAATTTCCTATCACCTTAAATCTTCACTCAAAGACAAGTATCTTTGACAGTGTATATGTAGATGTATTATATATAAGAGACAAATATTGTTCGTTTAATTTGGTTACTAAATTTGGCTCAATGCTTACAAATATGTATAAAAAGGAAAATGTACGAGCTGTGATAACTGTGTCTGATAAAATGAAGAGTAGACTGATATATTAAATATTCCTTTATTGGGTGAGAAAATCAGACCATGTCATAACTGCTTTAAGTCATACAGAATAGATATCAGAGCCTTAAACAGGCTGACTTCTGCTAAATGGGTCAAACTGGGCAGAAAGTATACAAACACATAACATCCTTATAGAATATGATGTAACACTATAGATCAACTTACCTCAGAATACATAAAGCATATAAACAATTACAGCAATATGATGCAACAAACACAGCAGTACTACTAATCCAAAATACTCAAAGCTTCATAGATAAGATAAGATAAGATAACCTTTATTAGTCCCACACGTGGGAAATTTGTTTTGTCACAGCAGGAAGTGGACAGTGCAAAAGTTATGAAGCAAAAATTAGAATAAAATAAAATAAGAATAAATACAGTATACAACTGTACAGAATAGAATAAAATAAAATACTATATACAGTAGAATAAAATAGAATAAAATATGCAATAAGATAGAACTGAAACAAACATTTATTTTTAGCTCCATTCTGCTGCTGATACATACTTTAGGTTTCTGAATATTAAACTTGTTGCTGCCTTTCATAGTGTGTAACTTGAAGGCCCTGAGTACTTTCTCCCACACTGAAAACACTGGAATGATAACATTATTTGAACATTACCTAATGAGACTGATTCAGGACAGACAATTAGTTATTTTAAACTTTTCTAGCAGTCCTTCACAAACAGGGAACAGTCTGTCTATTCTCTCCATCTGTCAGCTGCTGCTGGCTCTTCCTCCTCCTCTTCCTCACACACTGCTGAGTTTGTCCTGGTGGATCATCAGGGGTGCAAAGCCTCACAGATGATGTGCAGCAGTGGGTCCCTCAGTCTGTCCTCACTCTGGACACTTGCAGTTGTCACACATGGAAATCAAATGTGTGATAAGCTGCAGGATTCAAACACAAGTGTAACTTATAAATACATGTTCATACTTTTATTCCACAATCAGAGAGAAAGAAACAGAGAGAGAGTGCAGGACAGACAGACAGGTGACAGTCTCAGGTGTATACACTGCTACAAAACAGCACAAGAGAAGGAGGATTTAGTGTTTGTGTTATTACGAGTGCTAAACAAGAAGAGTTCCCAGATGGTACAGTGGACACGTGTGACTCCTGTGATTAAAGCATCTTTCTTTCAGCTTAACGAGTGAACCATCAGCTCATTCAAACACACGTTAAAGTCCGTTTGGCTCGACACCACCGAACAGAGGCAGCAATATAACATAGCTAACATTAACAGTGAAGTGAATCCTGCTTGTGCCGTGATATTCAGGACTGCAAACCGAGCAGCATTCACTGACTTTCAGCTTGTTGTGTTTATGGATATATGACTGACTTTAATTATCCATAAAATCATCACATTCTCTGTAAGATTAAGGTTGACTATTGAACGGCGTATATTTTAAAGTAAAGGCTTTAAAACCAAGTTAACGCTGGAAGTACAAACATCACTAATGTCACATAACTTTGCCGACATGTGACCAACAGTCATGTTTTAATGTTCTTCATTACTAAACATTTGCACATAAATAAGTGACATAATACTCAGTACTGGTGATGGCCAGAGGGGCCGATGGCGCGATATGGCAGCCTCGCCTCTGTCAGTCTGCCCCAGGGCAGCTATGGCTACAACTGTAGCTTGCCTTCACCAGTGTATGAATGTGAGAGTGAATGAATAGTGGTATTGTAAAGCGCTTTGAGGGGTCCCGAAAA
Source organism: Pelmatolapia mariae (assembly GCF_036321145.2). Taxonomy (NCBI): domain Eukaryota; kingdom Metazoa; phylum Chordata; class Actinopteri; order Cichliformes; family Cichlidae; genus Pelmatolapia; species Pelmatolapia mariae. The sequence goes on along the minus strand of NC_086245.2, from coordinate 33,064,274 downwards.
GCGCTATATAAATGCAATCCATTACTTACTTTTAAAAGTTTACTCTTCAGCCGCCCCGCATCAGCCGTCTGCCGTATTTTTCGGCAAAATTATCCACACCCACCGCCGTGCTATGAATTGTGGGATATATGGGACCACGAAGTCTACGCCGGACCACACTTCAAATTTGGGGATATCGACGGCGCATTTGTCGACCGCATTTGGAAAACACTTCGAATTGGGACAGCCGTCATCGCGTCGCTGTGGCGTCATTGGTCTCCAAATGTGCACTACGAAGCGTGTGGTCGCTGGATTGGGACACAGCCAAGGATTAAGTTTCTGGTTATTCAGCACGTCTCTTATTTTATGTTCCAGCAATGATCTAGATAAACAGATAAAAAAAAAATATTTCCTTCAGTGTTAAAAAAAAAGCTCTCAATGAGCTTGGAAAACAAGTCTACATCTTAAAAAATGGCAGTAGTGTAAAGGCTAGATGAAAACAGGCCAGAAGTTGTATGATAGAACACTGTTTGAGAAGAAGCCACAGGGATTGTTTTGATGTATATTTATTTTAGATTTGACTACCCAAGTACTGCTTGTCTTGCTTGCCCCTGACAAAATACCACTGCTTCACATTGTCATTGAACTGAAAACTAATTTCTTTCATCCTAAAACTGTATACAAGATAAGACAAGGATAAATAAATGACAAATTCCTGCCTTGGAGTGGTTCAAGTCATACTGTCTGACAGAAGTTTCTTTGTCTCACTTGGTAAATTTTATTCATCCTCCACCTCCCTCCCATGTGGTGTACCTCAAGGATCCATCCTCGGGCCCCTTGTTTTTAGCATTTATTTACTTCCGTTTGGCCTTAGTATTAAAAAACATAATCTCTCATTTCATTTTATGCAGATGACTGTCAGATTTATCTGCCCCTGAAACACAATGACCCTTACTCCCAGAGGCCTATTTTAGAATGTTTTAAGGATATCAGAGCAGGGCTGGCTCCGAATTTTTGAAATTTTAATGAAAACAAAACTGAGGTCATTATATTTGGGCCGAGTGGCCCTGGTGTCCCACCATCTGATTTGGGTCCTTTCACATCCTCCATCAAACCAGTTCTTACTTGGAGTGAAAATTGACACAACTCTTAAAATAAACAAACCAATAAATACAGTGGTGAGAAATAGCTTTTTTCAGCTGAGGCAGCTCTCTAAAGTCAAACCTTTTATCTCTTTTTGTGACTAAGAGAGAGCTTTACATGCATTTGTGACCACTCGCCTTGATTATTGTAATGCATTTTATGTTGGTATTGATCAGGCCTCACTATCACACTTACAAATGGTCCAGAATGCTGCAGCTCGCCTGCTGACAGGGACACGCAAACACAAGTACATTACCCTGTTCCTTCCTCTTTACACTGGTTACCTGTCCGATTTAGAATTTGTTTTTAAATTTTATTGTTTGCTTTTAAAGTTTTAAATGGCTTGGCTCCTACTTACCTGGCAGACCTTCTACACATATACACTCCACAAAGGTCTCTCAGATCAACTGACCAGTCACTCTTAGCTGTTCCCATGTTAAGACTGAAACACCAGGGGGCCAAGCATTTGCTGTTGTGGCCCACAAATTATGGAATAAGTTGCCCCTCCATATTAGGCTGGAGGGGCAACCTGAGATTTTTAAATCACTTTTAAAAACATACCTTTTCTCCAAGGCATTTTAGGAGTCAGCTTCTAGTCAGTATTAGTCAGTTTTTGGTCATGTTAAATCTTCTTTATTTTGTTAATTTTATTTATTGGATATTTTATTGTCTATTTTATTCATGTTTTACTGTTTATTTGATTTATTTTTAACTTTTATCATTGTCTTTGGAAAGTACTTTGGGGTGGCTGTGGCTCAGGTGGTAGAGCAGATCAGCTACTGACTGGAAGGTCGGTGGTTTGATCCTTGGCTTCCCCAATCTGCATGCCAAGTGTCTTTGGGCAAGATACTAACCCCAAGTTGCTCTCCGATGCGTCCATCAGAGTGTGAATGCTTAGATTGCACTTAAGTATAGAAGAAAGTGCTTGTATGAGTGAGGCATGTTGTATACAGTGCTTTGAGTACTCTGGGAGAGTAGAAAAGCGTTATATAAGAATCAGTCCATCAACCATGTTGTTTTTAAAGTGCTCTATAAATAAAGTTGGATTGGATACCTCCACACACCTTGTTTAATCATGCACCTGTTCCTGATGCCCTCATTGTGATCTCTTGTTAAGGGAATGGCAGCTCTTCAGTCTTTGCTAGATTGTTGTCTTGCAATAGTTAGTGAAACCTGGCTCCAAGCCTTGATTTATTGTTTCCACTTACCTGTGAGGGAGATACTTACCTGTGTTTTCCCTGTCCTCAGCTTTGTCACGAAGTGATCCCGACAAGTTCAGTTGAGTTGATGAATAATTTTTAATTTTAGTAAACAATAGCATGAATGCATGAATGCAAACTGATGAGAAATAAATGCAGGGACTAACAGTAAAGATTTAAAACTGTTACCTGGTTTTGAAGTTATGCATTTGGGTCCTTACTCTGTCACTCAACAGTTTTCATGGACTACATATTTACACTAGAGAATCCTTTGGAACCAAAACACTTAGGTTCTCTGGAAATTATCTAGATGTGGTCTGTTTTCTCTTTCTATTGTTGTTGTTTTAAAGTATTAGCTTTAATATATTTAATCAATTTTTAGGGTAAAGTGTGTATGATTGTGCTTCTCTGTAGAACTGAATCACCAGTTAAATGTACTGATTATTCAGGCGATCTATAAACATAAATTCAGTAGTTGAGGTGGTTTAGGGGCTACTGCCACTGAGATATCAATATCAGTGGTGCCCCAGTGGTAATGGTGAGATGGCTTGGTGTGTGTGTGTGTGTGTGTGTGTGTGTGTGTGTGTGTGTGTAGGAAGCAGATAAACAGAGCAGCCTGGGGGCAGGTTGCGAAAGGGGGGGGGGGGGGGGGGGGGGGAGCTTTGTAATATCAGAGCACATCCTACTGTCCTCAAGTGCAGCTTAACATATTTGCATCTTGGTCATGCTTTGAAGATTCCAGGATTTCTCTGGATCTGGACATTAAGCAGTTTAATTCTTTACTATCAGACAGTCTAGTGTGTACTTGTTTAAGTGCTCTGTGCATGCATGGGTGGATGCATTGCACTATATGTGCACTATAAAGTATTATTGATGAGTCAGTAATGAAGTCTGTTTTGCGTCATTATTTTTCCTTTTTTACTGTGTATAGGTATACAACATGTATACTTTAGGGGAGTTAGAGCATTGTATTTGTTTACCATATCTGTGCAGAATATAGTAATGACAAAGATTTAGCAATTGAGTAATTAGAATGATTAAGTAGTGAAAGACTCATCTTGTACCATTACAATGACAAATCTATAATTTTGAGCAAAAAGCAAAATTTAAGTACCTTCATGAGTAGTTTAAAAAAAAAATCAAAGCACTAAAATGAAGAATGTTACCACCATGCAGAAAATGTTAATTATGCCACTTCAGAGGAGCTTCTGAAAGGATAAGGAAAGCTGCATAAATTTAGCTGTAATCCAGGCAGGCAGAACTCATTTGCAGGGATGGTCTTATCTGGGCACTGCAGCTTTCTCACAAAATTAACCTTGGATATTTGGGCCCAATTCAGCTAGCGTTTGATTCCCCTCTCTCTCCCTCTCCCTCTCTCCCTCTCTCTCTCTCTCTCTCACCCCCCCCCCCCTTCACTCACACACGTTGCCTGCATACAACCCCTCACCCTATAAGCCATTACAATCCCTTCCCCTCTGTTTGTCTATCTCAGAGTTTTATGTGTTGAGTTTATCATTACAGTTGAAGCAGCAATGAAAGAAAACAAGTAAAACGAGAGAGAGAGAGATGGCTAGATGGATAGATAGCTGTAATAGTAAATTTGCATTTGTATACCACTATTATGGCTCTCCATTTCTGACCAAATTTTTTGTCATTCTGTTTTGTTTTTTCTTGGGGTTTTTTGTTTTTGTTTTGTTTTTTTAAATATCATTCTGCCTAATGCTGGAAATACACTGGGTTACAAGGCTGTGTTTCATTCATTTCAGGGAATCAGGCCATCACCAGCCTGGTGCTGGCAAAGGTGATGGGACACCTTAGGAAGCTTGGCTGATGGCCAACAGCAACACAGAAAACTGGACCTCTCCTGGAAGCTCACAGTGATGTAGATCGGACCCCACTGGTAGCTAGAATAGAAGAATAGAATAGAATAGAATTATCCTTTAATTGTCCCACAAGGGGAAATTTGGTTGTAACAGCAGCATGAAAAACACATATACAAACAAACAGTACACAGGACACAGAACAGAAACATACATAATCTTTTTACATATTTACATCAAGGATAATAGTTACCAAAAACAGAGTACTGTACAGTTATTGAAATTAAATAAAATTAAATACAGATAAGAGGCAAACCCAGGTTATAGTGTGAATCGGTTGATAAAATAGTGCCAAGTTACAGCGCTGATGTAAACATCTATGTTTGTTGGGAGCAGTTTTGATTGTACAGTCTGACAGCTGCAGGGAGGAAGGACCTGCGGAAACGCTCCTTCATGCATCGAAGATGCAGCAGTCTGTCACTGAAGGAGCTCTGCAGTTCAGCAACATTTACATGCATGGGGTGGGAGACTCTGTCCATCAGAGGTGTTATTTTGGCCAGAGTCCTTCTGTCTCCCACTGGGTCCACTGGGTCCAGGGTGCATCCTAGAACAGAGCTGGCCTTCCTAATGAGTTTATCCAACCTCTTCTTCTCAGCTGCCGATAAACTACTGCTCCAACATACAACACTGTAAAAAATGACAGAGTCATAGAAGGTCTTAAGAAGCACTCCCTGGACACCAAATGACCTCAGCAGGTAGAGTCTGCTCTGACCCTTCCTGTACAGAGCATCAGTGTTGTGGCTCCAGTCCAGTTTATTATTCAAGTGAACACCCAGGTACCTATAAGAGTCCACTATCTCAATGTCCACTCCCTGGATGTTCACCAGTGTGAGTGTGGTGGGTCTGCATCTCCAGAAGTCCACCACCAACTCCTTGGTTTTCCTGAGTTTATCAGCAGGTGGTTCCGCTGGCACGAGTTCACAAAGTCCAGAGTCTGTACTCTGAGTCATCCTCACCTGTGATGAGGCCGACTATGGCAGAGTCGCCAGAGAACTTCTGTAGGTGGCAGCGTGGGGAGTTGATGGAGAAGTCTGCAGTGTAGAGGGTGAAGAGGAACGGTGCCAGCACAGTTCCCTATGGGGCCCCCGTACTGCAGACCAGCAACACAGCCCTGTGTCCTCACATACTGTGGGCGGCCTGTGAGGTAGTCCATTATCCACTGGGACATGTGGTGGTCCACTCCTGATAGCTCCAGCTTGTCCCTCTGAAGTCGTGGCTGGATGGTGTTGAAAGCACTGGAGAAATCAAAGAACATGATCCTCACAATGCTTCCAAGCTTCTCCAGGTGAGTCAGAGCTCGGTGCAGGAGGTAGATGATGGCGTCCTCCACCCTGATGCTAGGCTGGTAAGCAAACTGCAGCGGATCCAATGAAGACCTCACCAGGGGGGCGCAGATGGTTTAGAACCAACCTCTCGGGGGTCTTCATCAGATGTGATGTCAGGGCTACCGGCCTGTAGCTGCTGAGGTCCTTGGGATGGGAGGTCTTTGGTACCGGTACCACACAGGAGGTCTTCCACAGCTGTGGTACTTTCCCCAGCGACAGGCTCAGGTTGAACAGATATCCTAAGATGGCACACAGTTCATCTGCGCAGCATCTCAGGAGCCTGGAGCTGATGCCATCTGGACCCTTCCGCACCTTGATCTTTTGAAGCTCGTTCCTCACTTGAAGTGCAGAGATAGAAAGAGAGGATTCTGGCGGAGGGGGGTGTATGTTGGAGTCCACATAAGCCGGGGGTGGGTGTGATGGCCTGGAGCTGAGAGGTGTGAAGTCCTGAGATAAAAGACAGGCAGTCCCTAAAGATGAGGGAGATTGCAGCAGGGGGGACAATGCTGGGGGAGGGGTGGGTGGTTGATCAAACCTATTAAAATATTTATTTAGGTCATTCACCCACCCCAAGTCTCCTGCAGCCTGGGGGGTTGGTTTTTGTCCTGAGATTGTCTCCAGGCTGTTCCAAACCCCTCTGATGTTGTCCTGTTGCAGCTGCTCTTCCACCTTCCTGCTGTAGTTTTCCTTAGCTTGCCTTATCTTCCATTTCAGCTTCTTCTGGACAACTCTCAGCTCCTGTTTGTCTTCAAATCTAAAGACTCTTAATTTCAGGATTTATCCATGGCTTGTTGTTAGAAAAACACCGTACCTTTATGATGGGTACGGTGTTGTCCACACAGAAATTCATGTAATCTGTAATGCAGTCTGTGATGCTTTTTTTTTTTTTTTTTTTTTTTTTATTAAACCTGTCCCGTTTGGTTCTTTTGCCATCAGAATTATTGTCTAAAGGCGAAGAAAGATGCCCAACGGATTTACTTTACCAAATGGACCATCCCAGCCTTGCCGTAATGGTCCATCTGATTTACCTTTTATTGTTTATTTTGTTTTATTTTATTTTTTTTTACTTGCTAGATACGGGACAGGGGAAAAGAAAAGGGAGAAAAAAAGAGGGGGGAAAAAAAAAAAAAAAAAAAAAAAACAGCGGAGAAGAGGGACGGGGATAAAGGGCAAAAAACAAAAACCAACAAAATAAGCAGACAAAAAATACATATATCGATCACCTGGATCACCTGTTGAGAAAGAAAAAAGAAAACAAGCAGAAGAAAACGAGGGTAATAGAATAAACAACATCACAATGATATATGGGAATATAACACTACATACTTAATATTAAACATTATTGTGCAGCACGTAAGATCGACAGCGCACAGTGTGCTTTGAGGTAGGAGCCAAAAAGGGTGTAGTTTGTGTGTGTGATCACCTGTGTGTACACCTGTGAGCATGAGCGCGCTTGTATTTAAAAGGTTCCTTAATGTAATGATCTGCTAGAGGGTGTGGGGGGCCACAGTCCCATCCTCCAGGGCATGAAGCAGGTATGGAGGAGATCAAAACTCCAGACATCCAGAGGCCCCCAGAACACAAGAGACCAAGGAAGACCAACAGAGGGGCAGCCGCGCCACTGTCCCAGAAAGAGCTGAGGAGAGTCCCAGATGAGGGATCACTCAGCAGCCGCGGAGCAGAAGCCAGGGGGGGTTGCAGTGACGTGCCCGTGAGCTCCGCCGGCAGCCAGCTGTGCCTGAGTGACCGAGCCCCAGGCCGAGAGGCCGAGGGCACCCCACCCCCGAAGTGGCCCGAGCGAGCCCCAGGTTCCAGGCCCCGATAAGCAGCCACCAAGGAGTGAGCCGGTGTGTACCCGGACGCCCACCCCCGGACACAAAGAACCACCAACGCATCGATGTCTGAGGGCGTCTGCCACCGGCAGGGGAAGTGGTGGGGGGAGATAGGCCTCCAAACCTTGGAGGGCCTGAGATGTCCCCAGAGAGGTGGCGTCTGATACCCAACCTGACATATAGACACAGACATACAGGCACACTCAAATACAAACATCCATTCCCACCCTCATGCTCTCATAGGCAATTACTCCACACTCAACCAACGTGGAGACAGACATAAAGAGACGCTGTACACACAATCACACTCCCCAAGCGTACTCTAAGAACCGGGTCTAGGTACCCTTGCCCCTGGAGGGGGAAACTGCACCCAGACCCAGGTGGTGTTACCCTTTTCCCTGCAGTGGGGAGAAGCAGACTGCCCCGACTCCGCAGCAGCAGGGAGGCCCCACACACCAGACCCCAGTCGGACGGCCAACTCCTCCTCCTAGCCCCCCCGCTCCAGCAGGCCGCAGAGACCGGGGGTGTGAGAAGACTCCAAACCTCCCTCTACCCGCTCATATGTAGTGTTGATGTATATGTGTTCTAAGGTGCAATTAAAACCCAGGAGGGCATGGAGCTACCTGCCAGAGAGCAGCAGGTAAGCGCATAGCCCCTCCTGATAGCCCTCAATGTCTACGTGTATTTAAAATTGAGAGGTGGGCAACGACGCCAGGGGTGAGGTGTACACCCTGATGGTAATTTGGAGTCCGTGTTGTGAGCCCACCCCCAAGATCCTATATGTATGTGTTATGAGAGTGTGAGTAATGTGAATGTCTAAGTTGTGAGATAAAATTGAGGCAGAGGCAGCCAGAAGGGGACAGAGGGGGGGGATGCCTCCTCTGCACCCTGGTGACACACCCCTACCCCAAGGCCCTGCATGTGTGGGTGATTGTGGTGGAGCGGGAAGAGGGAGGCAGCTGGAGATGGGGAGGGAAGAAAGGACGGGGCAAGTGACCCCTCCCTGGGGCCAGCTCCCCCGCTGACCCCAGTAGGCACCCCCATGCTCTGTGATGCTGATGAGGTCATTCTCCAAAGGGCTGCAGAGGTTGTCCCACACAGTAGAATGGAAACAGTCCCTCAGGGCCTCTTCAGTCTCTGCCGACCATTTCCTAACTGTGCATTTCACAACTGGTTCTCTGTGTACTAGAGGTTTATACACAGGCTGGAGATGAACCAGGGGAGGGAGAGGTGATGAGCTGTATGCCTCCTTGGTGTTGGCATACAATAAATCCAATTTTTTATTGTCTCTGGTGTGGCAGGTGACTTACTCGGTGACGGTGGGGAGAGTGGAGGACAGGGAAATGTGATTAAAGTGTGCAGGACCTCACAGGCTGCTGCAGCATTAGCAGAGGGCGGGACATACACAGCTATCACAGTGACGTGTGTAAACTCTCGCGGTAGATAGTACGGTCTCATGCTAACTGCTAGCAGCTCAATGTCCTTACAGCTTAGCGTCTCTTTGATAGATAAATGCCCAGCGTTACACCATCTATCGTTCACAAACACAGCCAAATCCCCTCCTCTCGTCTTACCACTCTCCGTTGTTCTGTCTGCCCGGATCAGATGGAAACCGTCTATGTTTATGTGTGAATCCAGAGTTAGCGCGGTTAGCCACGACTCTGTGAAGCACATCACGCTGCACTCCCTGTAGCTCCTCTGATGTTGGGTTAGAGCCACCAAATCAACCACTTTATTGGGGAGAGATCTCACATTCCCCATAATGACAGATGGGATCGCTGGCCGGTACCTCCTAACCTTATTGCGACGCCCAATCCCGGCCCGAGTGCCGCGTCTCTTCCTCCTCACCTCGCAGGGGATGTTGGCTCGCTCGGCGGTAGGCAGAACAGCGGAGGCCCCGAGGGCTAATAGCTGATCCCTGCTGTAAACAATGGGAGGTCGGACCTACACGCGCTTTCCGGACACAGATGCATTAAAAATGTGATAAAAAACACGATTGTCCATAAAATTCTGAGCTCGATTGTGGAGTAGTACAGTCCACAATATAAAAACAAGAACACGAAACGAAATAACAACAAAGAAAGAGAAAAAAGGATGCATTCAGGTCGGAGCTGCTGATACTGGCTGCCAGCTCGGAGCGGCGCCGGAAACAAAGCTCAGCAGGTGTTTACAATAGAGAGGGAGAATGGATTCTTGAAGTGGCCAGTGTCAGCAGAGGAGGCAAAGTCCCGAGTCACTGAACTGTGGAGTGATAGGATAGGCTGGGCTTCAGGTAGGCTCATACACTCAGCCAAACTTGGACCCACAGGTACCCCTAGAGGCTTGGGCTGTGTAGGACCCTCTGGAGGCTGGGGCAACACAGGGTACACAGATCCCAATGGACACTCGGGCTGGTGCTGCACAGGACCCATTGAGGGCTTATGTTACTTGGGCTATACAAGACACAGTCTCTTCTAGCTGGGGCTGTGCAAGGCACACAGACCACATGGACTCAGGATGCACAGGATCCTTGGGATGCACTGCATTATCTAGCACAGGTTGTTCAAAATTAGTCAGCACAGGTTCATCAAGATTCACAAGGGTAACCAGCTGAGGCGCAGTCTGTGAAGGGGTCTAACCAGATTAATATGCAGCGGACAGAGTCTGGATAGAAAAAAATTGAGCCATTCCATTCATATCACTGTAACCTTAGCTTGAGAAGCAGCTGGCAAGCAGGTCTGCAGCAGTAGTGAAGAGGGAGGTGGCTTGTTGCTGCAACAGTAAAGTCACAGGAAGTTCGGGTGGATATCTTGAGTCAAATGAGTGGTGAGGCTCTGCTCTGATCTGAGTTTCTGGAATTGTCCTTTCATTTAAATACATGAGGAAAAAAGCCTCTAAAATAATTGGGTACTGAAGCAGTTAAGGGTGTTTCTCAATAATTTCTCTTATGCCTGAAAGTCTCATATAACCTTAATATCCTTAGAATCAAAAACCTGTGCACAGATCTTGTAAAACCTTGAAAACCGTTACAGTAGTTGCACATCTAAGGCTACGTTCACACTGCAGGTCTTAATGCTCAATTCTAAATTTTGATCAAATCCGATTTTTTTTTTCTGATTGTTCACACTACAAATAAAATGTGACAGCAAAAGAAAACGTCACACACAACGCACTCTGTTTAGACCCAGACCAAACAGTACTGTTTGACTGATGCCCTTAATATAAAGACTTGTTTCGGACTTTACGTTTCCCAATTTTTCTTTAAGTTATACAGTTATTTTGTTATTTACATATGGCTTAATAATTATCCTTATTGCTGTTTTAGAGAGGAGTGGTGCTTCAACGGATAGTTGCAGATTTCTGTCAGAATCTGCAGATTATACAGTGCAAATAAAATGTTCACGTTTCTCCATCATTGTCTTCCCAACAGTTTCACTAACGCCTACACTGGATGGCCAGGAAGCGTTCACGATGTCTTTTCGGGCGCTTCTCCGGCGCTGATAATTGGCGTCTGTCTTGTGTCAGTGACGTAAAAGACGGATTTAATGCGACATGACCATTCAAACAGCAGTCGCTTTCTAAAACATCAGATATGTATCGGATTCAGTACCACATACGAAAGTGACCCAGATCGGATTTGGAAATTTTGGATTTGTGGTGTTCAAACTGTCATACCATAATCGGATATGGGTCGCATAGGGTCAAAAAAGTCGGATTTGATGCGCTTTCCCCTGCAGTGTGAACGTAGCTTTAGAGTCCATGTTATGTTTGTGTCATTCTGTCTTCTGTCTGACCACAATGTTTTGTTATAGGGATTAGAGCATAGAATAGAATAGAATAGCCTTTTATTTTAATTGTACATGTACATTGAAATTGTGGGTGCTACCCACCAACTGTGCTCGAATAAAATATAAATAATAGACAGCAGAAATAAATAACTAACAGGAGAAATATATACAAAACAAGAGGAATATATAAAAAAAAATAGGAGAAAGGCACACATTGGAGAACAAAATTGTTGCAAAGTGCTTGGAGGTAGTGCAAAGAAAAGGCTAAGAACAGAGGTAAACAGACACTAAATATACACGTACAAGGTAACGAGGAAATGGCACACAGGAGGGAGACACCGCTGAACCTAATTAGACGAGACTGGGAGGAAGCAAACCAGAAAACATGAACATAGAACTGAAAACACTAGACACAACACAAGGAAGGCACAGAGAACAGCTAAACACTGGGAAGGATAACAAATACCCCAAAACTAACAAAACCACTGAATATTTATAAACATAAAACATAAACACGGAGTCCACCGACTCCAGACCATGACATGGTCTGAATAGAGTCGGTGGGTGAGTGGCCTGAGTGATGAAGGTTACTCAAATGCATGGTGTAGATATTACAGGTTCTGTGCTGCAGTGGTGTGACTCATATCTATCTAACAGACTCCAGTTTGTTCATGTAAATGGACAAACTCTTCACACACTAAGGTTAATTATGGAGTTCTACAGGGTTCAGTGCTAGGACCAATTCTGTTTACATTATACATGCTTCCCTTAGGCAGTATCATCAGAAGACAAATCATACATTTTCACTGTTATGCAGATGATACCCAACTTTATCTATCCATGAAGTCAGATAACACACACCAGCAAGTTAAACTGCAGCAATGTCTAAAGACTTGGATGGCTTCTAATTTCCTGTTTCTAAATTCAGATAAAAGGCCATTGTATACCACGGGGCTATTGTACTCTGCCCTAAAAAACTTAGAAATACTGTATCTAATCAGCTGCTTACTCTGGATGACACTATGAGAAATCTTGTTGTTTTCAATAAGGATATGTATGCACTAACTAATGTGTGGAACTGCTTTCTTCCATTTCTGGAATATCTAAAATCTAATATCTAAAATTTGAAACATCCTGCCTCAGAGTGTTGCTGAAAAACTAGTTCATGCATTTATTACTTCTACACTGGAATACTATAATTCTTTATTATCAGACTGTCTTGAAAAATACTTTGTTTGATCCAAAATGTTGCAGCATAAATACTGACAGGGACTAGAATGGGACTCTTCTCCTATTTCTAGCATAGCAGTCCACCATAATCTGGCAAATACCCCCTTGGCACCTTACTCCTAGAACAGCTGCCCCACGTCCAGCATTGGGCATTCCCAGTGCAGGTGCAGTAGTCACCTCTAATGCTCCTGCCTTAGCGTTTCATAGGTCTCTGCATGGAGAGCAGCAAAAGAGAGAGAGAGGGTTACTCACCTGCATTTGTGGCTGCTGCTCCATGTTCAGGGCCACTGGAGTGGAGCTGGGGAGCTTTCTTCTCGGGGCCAGAACCAGCTAACTCTCCCCCACCGGTAGCAAGCAGCCCATGCTCTCCTCCATCCATGCTTCCTGGTGGTTCTTGGTTAGCGTGACCACCACCTGCTGATGTCAGCGGACCAATTGCACTGTCTCCCCAGGAAGCCCCTGCACGAACTGCTCCCAGATCACCACATCGAACAGCTGCTCCCTCTCCTGTGATGGCCCCGGCTAAAGCCATCACACCCCCACATCAAAGAGACGACGCGTAAATGTGAAAGGCCGATCCTTCACATTAATTCTGCTGCTGCGGAATCACTGGCGGTGAGAAAATTAGTCGCACATGCCTTGCCAGCCTCCCTTGCACCACCCCCACCCCCTGAACCTACTGCACCAACCCTTCTCTGCAGCAAAGCTGGAGACCACAGCCCACCACAGTGTTCTAAAGAGAGTTTTGGATGTTTGAATGATTGTTTCCCCTTGGACCCTTGGACCCCAGTTTCCTTCCCTGCACAAATGGCACATTCTGGTGACTTCACTGTAAATAAAAGCACACTAAACTCTGATTCTCCCTCCATCTAAGGCCATTCCAGTATTCATGACTGATTATGGACTCAGTGGACTCTGACCCTGTTGGTTGAGCTCCTGCCACTGAGAAGGGCAGGTTAGCCAGCACAGACAAATACTTATAACTGAAGAGCTCATTTCCCTCACTCAGACTTTGGCCAAACGCAACACTTTACCCATGCCTGTCTCCTGTTAACTCTCTGCCCTCATCCTATTGTAGGGTCTGCTTTACAATATAAAGCGCCTTAAGACAACTGTTGTGATTTTGGCGCTGTATAAATAAAATTCAGTTGAATTGAATTGCATTGCCTGGTTGTTGGAACCACTGTTGACACAACTTCCCGCTCCAGAAGTGTTTACAGGTGAGTCGTGCTGGTTTTTCTTACCCAGTGTACTCCAGTGTCCCAACAACAGAGGAAAACCTGTGAGTTGGACAGTTCAAAAATTATCTTTAGTGTGCGGCTGCTGCATGATCATACCCTTAAACGGACCTAAGCAGTATTAAAAACTAACACACATCTCTCTTTTTTGAGGATTTTCTCACTAGGATCTGCAGTGTGTTCGATAAGTGCTGAAGTCCGAGTACTGCAGCGCACTGTTTATTGAACCCAAAGAAAGGTAAGTGGAGCATTGCTGATTTTTCCATAGATTTCTGGATATTGGCAGAGGAGATGTGTTGAGTGGAAAAGGCCCCTGAGGAGCCTTTTTCAATGGTTTAAATCAGGGGTCGGCAACCCTGGGCACGCGTGCCACAGTTGGCACGCGAAGGGTTAACTGATGGCACGACCATATCTGGACTGGCCATCGGGCATACCGGACCTTTGCCCGGTGATTTTTCGTTTTTATGAGCCGATTATTTTTTTTATTTTTTTTTAGTAACGGTATAAACAATGAAAGATGGTGGATTGGCCAGATGCTGGCAGATGTGTAAAAATAACTCAGATATAAACCAAGTTTAGGTGTAGTTTACTTTCGTTGTGCTGACTTTTTACAGTCAGTTACAATAACTGGTACTGTGTACTAGCTAGCATGATGGAGTTTCTATACAGCTGGGTGGGTGCTATGATGTTACTGATAGTGAACTTTATTTTATTCATAAGGTTAGTTAGTAGAGTTGCCAACCGTCCCGTAAAAAAACGGAATTGTTCCGCATCCAGAGAAAATATCACGCGTTTCGTATTGAGCTGAAAAGGAACACAGTTCCTTCAGCTACAACGAAAAAGACACAAAGCTGGATTTATTCTGGATTTATTAACCAGGAGATGTCCTTACTGAATCATCAGAGCTGACCAGGTGCTGGAGAAACAGGTTTACCTTGTACGTGACATGAATTAGTTGAAGGGAAGTTATGAACTGTTTCTGAGAGACAAATAACACCAGGATCCTTTTCTACGTAGCTGACAGCTGGTAACTGTGCAGGGGCGGGTCTAGCAAAGTTTTGCCAGGGGGCCAGGTAGGGCATTAACAGGGAAAGGGGGGCACAAAGAAATACTTTCTTATTCTCATTTAAAATGTCTCGCTTTTAAAAATTCTATCCAAATCTTACAACCAAAGTTTTTATCTGACGTAAAATGTAAAACCGAATTTCCCAGAGGAATCCACCCGAGGGATTAATAAAGTTCTATCTCTTATGTTTAGAAATCATACATATACCAACAAGACAGTGTACATCACTGTCACAACAGCGTTTGTTTTCATTCAAAGGCTTTATGGATTTTCCTGTAATACCTGGTGGGCTGGTCTCTAGTCAAAATGCCCGGGCTGATTTTTTGTCCCAGTCCAGCCCTGGGCACGACACGCAGTGAATTAATCTGAGAAGGTTCATCAAAAAATAAATGGCCGCGCCAGCGGTGCACATCGCAAATTAGCTCGCATAGACACATTAGTTGCGCCGCTTCTTAATGACGGTATCTTAGCTAACAACCCCAACTACCAGATTCAACTTGTAATTGGCTAAAAATCACTTAGCCTACTGGTGAGAGGGACGTTGCTAGCTGTCAGTTTTTTCAAGCGATGTTGAAATTTCCACGTTCCGACACTTCAAATGCTTCAGGAGCTCTCCGCACAGCACAGGAACTGTTAATATGGAGCGTTATTAAATTTATTGCTAATGCAATTATATGGCACATTGACTTCTGAGGAAATTTTAGATGGCACTCGTCATCAAAAAGGTTGCCTACCCCTGGTTTAAATGATGAACTGAAAAATGAATTAGTTGCCAAGAATTACCTACGTCCCTTGACTCTCTCATGTCATTATGTATGAAGACTGATGATGATATTCATGAGCACAGGCCATTCAGGAACTCCAAAGCGCAGAATTCCTTGGGGGGTGTTTTTTGCTACTGCTTCCTGCAGAAATGCTCCAGAGCCGGTCAGGAAAAGCAAAAATGAGGCAGACAACTCCAAGAAGCAGCCTATGCAGCTGGGCTGCACTCGCCTCACCCCACTGAATGCAGCCAAAAGCTCGCAGCTGGTGAGTGCTTCTATTATGGAATTTAAGGGCATTTCCTTCACTCCTGTCCCATGGAGCTTAAAGGCTGTGCTCACCAGTAATGGTATGGGTACTGGTGGGTGAGGACTTAAACATCCCCACTGTGTTCCAGGTCCATGTAAACAATGTCCTCCTGGACTTCATCAATCACTTTGTCTTTGTCTACTTCAACAACATTCTCATCTTCTCAAAATTACCCCAGGAACATGAATCCCACGTTAAGCAAGTGTCATGCACAAAAAAAGTCCTCCAGTCCTTTTTCAACTCCAGGGCGCCCTTGGTCACACATTGCCCTTGATTTTGTTGCCAGTCTCCCTCCATCCTCTGGCAATATGATAATGCTGACCATAACTGATCATTTCACCAAAGCAGCACATTTTGTGGCCTTACCTAAACCCCCTCAGCTTTAGAAACCACACAACTCCTTACAGATCACGTGTTCCATGACATCAAGTTGGGCATGGTCTCCAACCGGAGTACCCAGTTTCTCTCCCAGGTCTGGAAGGAATTCTGCTCTGCTCTCGATGCTAAGGTCAGTTTGTTCGGTGGTTTTCACCCACAGACCAATGGCCAAGCTAACCAGGAACTTCTGTATTGTCTGTTCTAACCAATCCACTTGGAGTTCACAGTTAACCTGTGCATAACTATCCTCTCTTGGATACCAGCCTCCTCTCTTGGATACCACCACTCAGGGCATTCCATTGCCAGCACCCTGACAAGCCTGGTGGATTGCCGGGTGGTGAGGTAATTTCATGGTCCTCTGTTCTCCCTGGGTTTTTGTTTTTCTATCACTTCAGTCTCTCTCTAATATGTTACGGTTTGTTTTTATCTGGGCTTTGGTGCATACTCATTGCAGGTTCCCACCCTTGGCTCCATACACCTGGAGTAATCAACCGCCTGTGGCCCATGATCGCATCAGCACCCACCACTTATGTGTTTTTTCCTAAGGATCTGACATTGTCTTCTCCCTCCTCTGCACAGGTCTTCCCTCGATTTCCCTCCCTGGAGTGTGGTGAGCAATGACTGTAGAAAACATGGACGACGCAACAGCGCCTCCTCCCATTGTGCAAAAATGAAGCCAAAATATCCCGCTTGTGGAGGCTGCCATCTTGCATTTTTGGAGCCAGAGTCTGCTCAGTAGTGTCTTGAGGTGGAGCGACTGTGTCACGCTCCCACCCACACACCCGCTGGACGTGACCACAATTACGTCCCCTACACTTTTTACGTAGCCCGGCTGCTCCAGTTTATTTGCTGATGGGTTTACCGCGACTGACGACTCGTTCAACTAAGGTAAATACAACCATGTCACTGTTATGAAAAAGACACACAGCTTATCATCTTATAGTTCTAAAACATCTAAAATCACTCTGTTGTTAATTCGTTTGCTAGATTAGCTGCTAGCATACGCAATGTGTTGGAGGCTTGTTGCTAGCTAGTTAGCGATGCTACACACCTGTTACTCTAATAGTCTGTGTTATTGAAGGATTCAGGACTCCTTAGGTTTTGTTATCCATTTTTAGACAGCGGTGAGATCAGCTGCACACTCCACAGAGGCCCAGAGTTACTGTTAATATCAAAAATGTAATGCTGTCCTTTGAGATTTTAACATTTAAGACTGTGAGTGTAATGGATCTAAAACTGTTTAAATCTTCAGAGCCGTCTACATCCTGGTAACATGGAAACTTTAAAAACATCAGCAGAACGTTTTAGTAGTGTAGTCTAATTTGTTCTTTTCATTTAATAATAGAGTCCATATGATATCAACAGCTACATTCACCCTGTGGAGAATCTAGTGAGGGAGACCATGAGGACTAAGCTGGGTTTCCTGGGTCCAGAGGTTTGGAGAAACTTCTTCCCTTTATTTCATCACAGCTGTCCTGTGCCAGATGTTCTGTTGACCCACTGAGAGAGGCATCATTTAAGAAACACCAGGAAGCCTGAAGCTCATGGCATTGATCAAGCAGGACTCATGATCTTCACCAGCAGCTCCCTCACAGGGAAATCTTCAGAGCTCCACCGTAGGCCCAGCTCACAAGATGGATAAACCCAGCATTTCATGAACACTGTGATGGAGACCTTTGGTTTGTGTATTGTTATAAATACTCAGATATATACTCCCCAGAGGCTCCGGGCTTTTACATAAAGATATTATATTTAGTCCTGTAGAACGCTATATATTTAAAAATATATTATCCTCTCTGATTACTCTGGTATGAATAACTCTGAATTACTTTATGGTAAATAACACGCTATCTGCAAAAAACTGTAAAGGAATTCCAGATCACAAGTTTGTAGTTCGACATACAAGTGACGACCTTTGACCTTCATCAGGTTTTATTTAATTGTGTTAGAGAAAATCAAATGTGCTCTTCATGCAGCTGAGTACATCGAGTGTTGAAAACGGAAGCTGTGCAGGTCTGAGATCAGCAGTTCTCTGAAACACCAAACTGAGGTCCTGTTAATGCTGATATATAGTGACACAGATACATGAGTGATTAATCCTTTTGACTTTTTGTCTTTAACTTTATCAATAAAACAGCTGCAGCTTTCACTGACAGCACATGTGGTACTTTAACCTTTGTACTGTTTTCATCAGTTCATTTTGCAGTTAACATGTGAACATGTTGGATGATCTGTCTGCTGTCACTGGGTGGTGCTGAGGTCTGAATCTGAGGGCAGCTCCTGTAATCACAAAGAGAACAGAACCATCACAAACTGAAATATAAAGTTTATCTCTCAAATCTAAAATGAAGCTGATCCTTCTCTGTCCTCACACACCCAGGATCTGAAGCTCTTCTCTTACATTTTTTCAGTTCTACAGTTTAATCCATAGTTACTGATTAATGAGGAGTTACTGAAGTACAAGCTTTAAAAAGAAAAAAAAATGGTGTTACTGTCTTTAAAGATGTGGCAAGTGACTGAAAACATGCTGTTGTTGGAAGATATTTAATAATCAGCTCTGCACAGGAGCTGAAGCAGAGTGCAGCCTGTTGCTCTTACACTATAATACTTGTAATAAAAGTACAGTAACGATAATTGGTGACTGAGCAACCCGGGGCGTTTCTCTTGATTTCTTTAGTCGGGGTAAATTCATTCACCTGCGGTAGTTACGGAGTAGCTTACAAACAGGTTTAACTTACCAAAAAAGTGCAGCGGGGCCTCGGGTCCTTCTGTCAGGTAGTCCAGTTTACTGAAGAACACCTCAGGCTGTCAGGTTAAAATAGTTGGTCGTGGTTTTGTAACGTAAATGCTGGCCCTCCTCTCAGAGCCTACGCTCTATCTGCTATTCCCGAACAGAGATACGCAAGTTTCTCCGTGACTGCAGCTGTCAGTCAAAGCTCTTATGATGACGTTACACCCCAATTTAACATCACCACGGTAGGAATTAGAATCAAACTTATGGGAAAGGAGACCCCTTGGACATAAATCAGCGTGATGAGAACTATTGATAACAAAAGAAAGAATCTTTGGAAAAAATTTATCTGAGGAGAATTAATTAATTTTAATCTGACCCCAGTCCCATCCGCTAACATGGAGGCGGCGGGGTTTATGACCTATACTGCAGCCAGACACCAGGGGGCGATAGAGACGTTTTGGCTTCATTTTTTGGGAGCTGTCGCATCGTCCATGTTTTCTACAGTCATTGGTGGTGAGCGTGCCTGTTTGAGAGAGCGTGTTCTAAAGAGAGTTTGTTGCAACCAAGTCCATTCCAGGAATCATGGCAAGCTCCCCATGTACCTCATCCATGCATTAATGCATTTACAGGACAATTAACTGATTGTTCTGCCTCGAAGTGGACTGGTTTTAAATGGTGATTGTTACTTTATGACAACATAGATAATCCATCTCTGTGTCATGGAAGTATTTCATTTTAGCCATGATAACAGTGCACATTGAAGCCCTTTAACACATACCTGTTAATCACCTCATGTGCTAGTCAGTGCTACTGACACGTCTTTTTGCTTAGTTTTATCACTTTAAATTTCCTCCTCTTGACAGGAATAGTTGGAATATATCTGCCATGATCTTTTACAATGTACTGTGCAGTATAATGTCAACTTTATTTAGTGCCAAAATGATAGCAATCATAAAGTATAATAGAACATGAATAAGTCATAAGCTCCCATGGTGCGATAAATTTTGTCAGCATCTGGGCATGTACCAAGTTAACTTATATTGCCTTTATTATTGTAATTGAGTTCTGCAAGAGAGATGCTTTCAAGGCGTTCAGAACCATTGAATTGTGATTTCTCTTGCTGCAAAAGCATTTTTCCTCTGATGCTGACAAGATAAAATTCAACTAGATGCAATGAAGGCAAGTACTGCAGCTGCAAAAGCTTTTTTCCCCAACTCTGACACTACCCATAACCCTCACTGCCCACCCCTTCCACATCATTTTGGCAGTACGTCGCCTGGAGACTGATGATCCTGACAACGTCACTTGTCCCCATCTGTAACACTAATGTCCCTGTCAGGTGATGCCAAGAGAAAACATAAATCAGCCCGTCTGTTTGTTTGCTAATGGGACAACTCCTAATGTATATACCTCCGAAAATTCTGTGTGCTGGAAACATGCTAGTTATGCCTTAGTGTCCATGAGCCATGAGCCTTCAAAGTCAACCAAAGCTCCAAAATGAAGTTCTCTCTTTTCAAATTTTTGAGAGACTTTGAGCCAAAGCTGTTCACAGCCTCACTATGTCTATGTTCAGGCTGTTTATATCTGAAGGTTCTTTATCTTTGAACAGGAAGCAGTAAGAAGTTTATACTTAGAAAGGTGGAGACGATTCAGTGTACTTAAAAATAACAGAAGAAATCCTTCCAGAAATCCTCTTGAAAAAATATTGTTTTAGATGTTTTTTCCTCCCATCTGAAATAACTCATATAAGCATTTTTGAAACATTTGCAAGTTTGCATTAAGAGGTAGATGAGATGACACTGGCACAAGCACAACTACTCTTTCACCAGGATGCTGAAGAAGAGAAGTCAAACTCACCTTTTTTTTTCTCCACATTTCCTTCCCGTTTTATTCACCAGTTAGCCACCAATCATGACTACTTTCCTTTGTCCATCAAAAACAATATTTTAATCAACTGAGGTTCAAGGCCAACAAATGTCTCATAGTCTGCCAGTCCAGTACATGTCAAATATAGATTAAGGTAAGGTATGAATGGTGTACATTGCAGTTGTCACTGGAACAACAACATCCATACATCTATCGTGCCTTTGGTTTCATTCTATAATACTGGACTTTGAGAGTTTAAACAAGAGAGAAAAGTGTGAAAGTGTTCACACCTGTCTGAGAAAAGTGTAGTGGGGGGTTTTACAGCCTTAAAACATCTATAATAAATTGTAAAAAAATTAAGTTGGCTACTTCAGGGTTTTCACCTATCATGGGTTATTTTTAGAATGTGAAATATAAAATATTTAGGTATTAATGTTTCTCCCAAGCTTGCAGATCTAACTAAATTAAACTATATCCCACTTTTAAAGAAAGTAGAAGGCGATCTGGCTAGGTGGAAATGTCTACCCATATCACTCATGGGAAGGGTTGCCGCTATAAAAATGATGGTCTTACCAAAAATAAATTATTTATTCTCAATGATCCCAACTAAACCGCCACAAGATTGGTTCAGATCTCTAGATTCATATATGTCCAAATTCCTTTGGAAAAATAAGCCCCCACGTATAAGCTTAAAAACACTACAAAAGACCAAGGATAAAGGAGGATTAGAACTACCTAACTTTCAGCACTACTTCTTAGCCAACAGGCTCCAATTTATCTCAGGATGGCTAAAACATACCCTCTTAGATGAACCTTGGCTAGATGTAGAACAAGCACTTTGCAATAATCTAGAGATTTCAGATCTACCATTTATCAGCTCAAACATCCAACGACATGAATGCTTCAAAAGCGTCAACATTAGCTCCTCTCTGACAGCATGGTGGGAGTTTCTGAAGTTGACAGAGTCTTCATTAATCCCATGCAAACGTACACCTATCTGGAACAACCCTGACATATTACAAAACAATAATATGATAAACTTTTCAGATTGGAGTGGTAAAGGAATCAAATATTTAGAACATATACTAGAAGGAACAGAATTTATTTCATTTGACAGACTAGTTACACAATATGGGATCAACAAGAAAAGATTTTTAGAATATCAACAAATTAAATCCATAGTAAAAAAGAAATTTAAACCGGGTCAAGTTGAACTACAAACACCACCAAGTGTGGTTCAATTTCTTACTCTTAAAACCCCCAAATTACTATCCAAAATATACAGAATGCTTCCTAAAATAGATGAATCAATATCACTTCCTATTGCAAAATGGGAAGCGGATTTATCAGTTAACTTAGACCAAAACTTCTGGTCTCAGATTTGCTTAAAAACCTTTCATCTAATTAGAAATCCCAGTCTTCAATTAATTCAATACAAAATACTACATAGAGTGCACTATACACGTCATCGGATGTTCAAGATGGGCTTTACGTCTACCAACAACTGCTCACACTGCCAAACCAATTCACCGGACAATTATATCCACGCTCTTTGGTTCTGTCCACCAGTTCAGAAGTTTTGGCGTGAGATATGTGAAGACTTATCGAAGTGTCTGAAATGTAACATTCCAACTTCTCCTTTAGTGTGTTTGTTGGGCAGCTTAGATAATGTCACTTCAGAAAAGAATATAGCCCACATGGTTTTCACTGCCCTATGCATAGCCAAGAAAACAGTCCTCATGAACTGGAAAAATAAAAATAATCTTAATTCTAACCAGTATAGAAATTATCTATTAGATTACATTAGTCTTGATACAGCCTCTGCCACCACATCAGATCAATTGCTCTGGGCTCCTTTGATCAGCTCCATCACCTAGTGGGGGTGGGGGGTCATAGTTTGGTTCCACTTTCACTGTTGTGATTGGTGTGGGTGTAGGGACAGGCTTAGGGCGTCGGGGGGTTCCCCAGGAGCATCTTCCTTGGGGGGCTCAACCCGGGGTAGCGGTCATGGCCAATTAAGGGCTCTGTTGGCTCTTAGGTGACGGTTTCCTCGTGGCTGCGTGCAGCGGGGCTAGGGGAGGGTCTGTGCTGACGGACGTGGGTTACTGACCTGGTAGCCTGGCTGCCCCTGGGTGGGTCCGGGACGGGCGTGAGGTTCTGGGGGCGCTCCGTCTCTGGGCTGGGGCCCTGGCCGGGCCTCGGGGGCTCGGGTCCTGGTTGGTGTGTTGCTGGGGTTGTGGGCGGGTGGGTATAGGGGGGCCCAGCCCTGGCGCAGGGCGCCGCCAGTGCATCGAGCCACCTGGGGGACTCTTCAACTGGTGGGGGAGGTTGTCACATCTTGCAGGAGCTTTCCTCTCCTCAGGAATTCTCTCTGCAGGAGGGGGAGATATAGGAGAGGTGGAGGAAGATCTCAGCCTGGGCGTCTATTGTCTTGTGTAGTCTGGAAGATGAGTGGATGATGGGGTGGGTGCAGTTTTCTCTGTAGTGGGGTCGGGTGGGCTGTCCCGGGCTCTGTGGGGCCGGGCGGCGCTGCTGCACTGGGCCCTGGTCCGGATGGGCCTGGGCCCCCTTTCCCTGGCGGGTTGCAGAGTATGGGGGTGCCTACTGGGGTCAGCAGGGGAGCTGGCCCCAGGGAGGGGTCACTTGCCCCTCCCTTCCTTCCCTCCCCATCTCCAGCTGCCTCCCTCTTCCCGCTCCACCACAATCACCCACACATGCAGGGCCTTGGGGTAGGGGTGTGTCACCAGGGTGCAGAGGAGGCATTCCCCCCCTCTGTCCCCTTCTGGCTGCCTCTGCCTCAATTTTATCTCACAACTTAGACATTCACATTACTCACACTCTCATAACACATACATATAGGATCTTGGGGGTGGGCTCACAACACGGACTCCAAATTACCATCAGGGTGTACACCTCACCCCTGGCGTCGTTGCCCACCTCTCAATTTTAAATACATGTAGACACTGAGGGCTATCAGGAGGGGCTATGCGCTTACCTGCTGCTCTCTGGCAGGTAGCTCCATGCCCTCCTGGGTTTTAATTGCACCTTAGAACACATATACATCAACACTACATATGAGCGGGTAGAGGGAGGTTTGGAGTCTTCTCACACCCCCGGTCTCTGCGGCCTGCTGGAGCGGGGGGGCTAGGAGGAGGAGTTGGCCGTCCGACTGGGGTCTGGTGTGTGGGGCCTCCCTGCTGCTGCGGAGTCGGGGCAGTCTGCTTCTCCCCACTGCAGGGAAAAGGGTAACACCACCTGGGTCTGGGTGCAGTTTCCCCCTCCAGGGGCAAGGGTACCTAGACCCGGTTCTTAGAGTACGCTTGGGGAGTGTGATTGTGTCTGTCTCCACGTTGGTTGAGTGTGGAGTAATTGCCTATGAGAGCATGAGGGTGGGAATGGATGTTTGTATTTGAGTGTGCCTGTATGTCTGTGTCTATATGTCAGGTTGGGTATCAGACGCCACCTCTCTGGGGACATCTCAGGCCCTCCAAGGTTTGGAGGCCTATCTCCCCCCACCACTTCCCCTGCCGGTGGCAG
Organism: Pelmatolapia mariae; assembly: GCF_036321145.2. Taxonomy (NCBI): domain Eukaryota; kingdom Metazoa; phylum Chordata; class Actinopteri; order Cichliformes; family Cichlidae; genus Pelmatolapia; species Pelmatolapia mariae. The sequence goes on along the minus strand of NC_086245.2, from coordinate 33,040,029 downwards.
ACGCCCTCAGACATCGGTGCGTTGGTGGTTCCTTGTGTCCAGGGGTGGGCGTCCGATTACACACCGGCTCACTCCTTGGTGGCTGCTTATCGGGGCCTGGAACCTGGGGCTCGCTCGGGCCACTTCGGGGGTGGGGTGCCCTCAGCCTCTCGGGCCTGGGGCTCGGTCACTCAGGCACAGCTGGCTGCCGGCGGAGCTCACGGGCACGTCACTGCAACCCCCCCTGGCTTCTGCTCCGCGGCTGCTGAGTGATCCCTCATCTGGGACTCTCCTCAGCTCTTTCTGGGATAGTGGCGCGGCTGCCCCTCTGTTGGTCTTCCTTGGTCTCTTGTGTTCTGGGGGCCTCTGGATGTCTGGAGTTTTGATCTCTTCCATACCTGCTTCATGCCCTGGAGGATGGGACTGTGGCCCCCCACACCCTCTAGCAGATCATTACATTAAGGAACCTTTTAAATACAAGCGCGCTCATGCTCACAGGTGTACACACAGGTGATCACACACACAAACTACACCCTTTTTGGCTCCTACCTCAAAGCACACTGTGCGCTGTCGATCTTACGTGCACAATAATGTTTAATATTAAGTATTTAGTGTTATATTCCCATATATCATTGTGATGTTGTTTATTCTATTACTCTCGTTTTCTTCTGCTTGTTTTCTTTTTTCTTTCTCAACAGGTGATCCAGGTGATCGATATATGTATTTTTTGTCTGCTTATTTTGTTGGTTTTTGTTTTTTGCCCTTTATCCCCGTCCCTCTTCTCCGCTGTTTTTTTTTCCCCCTCTTTCTTTCTCCCTTTTTCTTTTCCCCTGTCCCGTATCTAGCAAGTAAAAATAAAAAAAAAATAAAATAAACAATAAAAGGTAAATCAAATGGACCATTACGGCAAGGCTGGGATGGTCCATTTGGTAAAGTAAATCCGTTGGGCATCTTTCTTCGCCTTTAGACAATAATTCTGATGGCAAAAGAACCAAACGGGACAGGTTTAAAAAAAAAAAAAAAAAAAAAGGTATGAATGGTGTACATTGCAGTTGTCACTGGAACAACAATATCCATACATCTATCGTGCCTTTGGTTTCATTCTATAATACTGGACTTTGAGAGTTTAAACAAGAGAGAAAAGTGTGAAAGTGTTCACACCTGTCTGAGAAAAGTGTAGTGGGGGGTTTTACAGCCTTAAAACATCTATAATAAATTGTAAAAAAATTAAGTTGGCTACTTCACGGTTTTCACCTATCATGGGTTATTTTTAGAATGTAACTCCCGCAATAAACGAGGGACCACTGTGACACGTCTTGGTTGCTGAGTAACAGTAACAGTTTCTAAGTCTGCTTTGCGTTTGGAAACACCTTCCTGAATGAGTGGTTGTGGTTGTAGGTAACCTCCTCACTCTTTGTTTGTAGTGAGGCTGAAGCAGAAAAAGGTTGTGATCTGCTTTCCCCAGAGCAGGCATCCTCTAGGTTTGCATACAATAGGTCTACATGCTGTCCACATACTGACAAAGCAGGTAATATTTTATCCAGTGTCACATGCTTGACGTCCTAAGAGATTAACATTAGCGTATATAATGACCAAAATAGTGTATGTGAATTCTCTCTGCAAGTAATAGGAACATAGACTGCAGCTACGATACAGCCTCCTCCCCTCATCAGGTAGACAGGGGACCACACTGACACGGGACCTTGTTTTCATTGTTAGTAGTTGATTACTCAAATGAGTCTTGGTGTGTACCCAAACACAAAACTACTGGAGAGGCTGCCGTTCACAGTGGCCTCAGAAGCGTGCCATAGCGCTCTACCCGCTTTTAGCAGCGCAAATAGGAGTGTCCCAGATAGTTCAAATTAAATAATAACAATAACTGTACAAACGCTCCGGAAATATTTGTAAGGACAAAATTGTACATTGTAACTGTAAACCACAATGTGTCAACAGTTCATTTTTTATTGAGTGCTGGGCCCCAGGTACATCTACAACTTAACAAATTAATTCCAATATGCTCTGAATACAGTATTAGGCAAACATTGTTATTAGAGTATGACAGCTAATCTGGCAGACTCCAAACTAGCTAGGGTAGGTTTATTATGCTTATACAATCTAAAAAAAAAAAAAACCTCTAAAACAATTTTACAAATACAAAGGTGTCATAGTTGTGCTTATAATGTTTCCTGGCACATACATCATAATGATTTAGAAATTCTTACAGGTAGTGCATGCAGAACATTGGGTGCCGTGATCTCACATGCCATTCATTCACCTTTAAGTGCTTTGACATTTCGGTTTGCCTTTTATCTCAAAAATGGATCTTCAAGCTGATGCACTGCTTTTGATGCTCTCAGTCATTTTGCAGTAAAATGTGATACATTCTGCACTGCTCCCGAATTTTTTCAAATGGGAGTTATTAGTCACCAAATAAGCTGAACGTCATTCAACAGGGCTTGAGAATTCAGTCCCAAGAAAATGGATGAACTCAAGAGCTGATTGTTTAAGGACATAATGTTTGCTTAAAGAAACATTATAACATCTTTGCCGAGCATGTCTTCATGACAAAACAAAGGCGTTTTTACAGAAAGGTCCACCCGTTAATGTTATTTCCAATAGGCGGATAGCACATGGATAACAATGAAAGGAAGAAAGCAGTTCCTCACATTTTTTTTCTAATTTGACTGAAATTAAGTGGAAGAAACTGCAAGACAATTAACTGTGCTTTTTATCAGGGTTGCACAGTCTGAAAGAGGTTTAGTGGTGGCCCGCCTGTGCTGCCAGCTACAGTCTTTCCCTTTGCTTTTCACAGCCTTTGTTTATCTCATTTTTCAATTAACCTCTACGATTTAACTCCATATATAAAGCGGGGAGCATGTTTGCTCTAAAGAACAAAAAAAATATCTTTTTGTCTCTCTCTCCCTCTCTTTCGCACACACATACATGCTATCTTTTCTTTTTCTGTTTCTCCATCTATCCCTCCGACTCCCCTCTCTTGGCTGCAGTGTTCTTTCAGCCCAGAATGCTGAGCTTCACATTGCCTTCCAGGGTTTTAGCAGGCATGAGGCTGTATGTGTCAGATTAAAGAGGGGAAATCTGTAGCATGCAGGGAGAGCTTTGTAGATATGGCAATTTGGTGATAACTTCCTCTTCTCTGCCCCCTCCCTCCTGCCTCCTCCTCCACCTTCCTCCCTCCTGTGCCTTCCATTTGCAAGGACAGTGGAGGACTGCTACTGGAAAGATCTGCTAGACAATCTTTTTCCCAGAGCTCGTCCTTTCTGTGAGTTATCAAAAAAACTCAAATGCATGTTTATTTTATTCTGACAGTTTCTGACTTTACTTACTAACTCAGCTGATCTTGAAATTTATATTTTAATTAGCGAACATCTCAGTTGTTGTCTGCAGAAAAGTAAATGATGTGTTCCTTTCACACCTGAGAAATTTGTCATTCCCTTTAATCCACTCCACTGATTTCATGAAAAAAAGATCCACTAATCTAAAAGAGGGTACTGTTTCACATTGTTCTTTCAGGGGTTAAAAGAAAGTCTGAACCCCAAAATGCACAAAGGAAACTCTATGATAAATCATTCCTAATGAGGGAGGCACAGGAAAAACAACGCAAATCAAAATGAATTAACTGCCTGAAGAACATAGAAAGAAATTGTATTACTTTCATTTCTCTATCCAAGGATTGTATGAATGTGTTACCAAGTGCCCAAAGACACACAACAAGTGTTTGCCCATGTGGTCCCCATTCTCCACCCTTTCCTTTGTGGTAGGAGCTGACTATTTATCAGTGCTGAAGGGGGGTTAGGGTTAGGGTTACCCCAAGTGAGAGTCAACATTGAGTCAGCATTTTGGCAAAAAGCTTCACGGAGGAGCAGGAATTTACCAAGTATGAGCTTAAGATGTTGTCCCAGTTTTTTCTCCCTCTTATTTTGCACTCCTTCTCCCAGTCTTTCCATTGGTGGACATTTTAGCTATTTTAGTTTATAACCTAGCTAAGCTTGGTAACTGACTATGGACTGTAATAACTAACAGGTTATTATATAACTGACAGGTTGATAGTCATTCAGTGCGATTAGCATTCATTTGTAGAAGCATCAATTAATGAATTAGAACAACAACAGCGCTCAGGCACATAAGGGAAAAAAAATAGCTAAATAGCTAATATGTGGGTATGTAAAGGACAACTGCTCAGCAAGAGAAGTGTGATAATACTCTTGGGCATTTCCTCAGTGGTTAACCGAGTTACCCACTGTTAGCCACAGAAAACTGAAAATAGAAATGACACTGGAAGCAAAGTTGGGGTGGGCATGGGTTGGGAATGTTGTGTTTATTTTAACATTCTTTGTTTATGGCATTCCATAATCTTCTATAATGTGTCACCTCATGAAAGGGTTATTTATCATTTGCTATAAATATGCTTCTATAGGTTTTACTAGAATGGCTGACTTAACACACACACACTATCCATCCATCCTCTTGGATGTAGTCTGGAATAATCCTTATGTGTTAATCTGAAGCTCCATATTATTAATATTCACTCCCTTTTGAATAACTTAAAAAAACAATATTCTGAGTTGACCCTGTCTTAAAATAATTGCCCCTGATAACCCGCGTTTCTTCTGTGTTGCCATTCAAACAAACTAGTTTTGATTTCTTGATGTAGGCTTACTGTCTGCAGTTCAAGTTATCTGTTACTTCAGTGACACTGATTTATTTCCCTATAATTTGGTGAGAGAGGTATTTGCATTCATGCATGGCTTTTCATCGACTCTACCACAACTTTCTTTATTTGTTCAACCTTGCATTCATTATTTACTCATCCTCTTTTGCTTATCCTTGTGTATCCTTCTACCAAGAAGCATTCCAATATGGATCTCTCCCAGAAAGTTTTAAGGAAGCTATAACATCATTAATACCAAAGAAGGATAAAGATTGAACAAAACCAGCTAATTATAGACACAGGCCTAATAAAGTGCTAATAAAAGTATTAGCACTCAGGTTTAAGAGAGTGCTAGCGCAAATGATTAATAATAATCCAGAAGGTTTTGTTAAGAATAGGTCTTCAGCTGATAACATGAGGAGACTCCTGCATCTCATTTGGGCAAATAGAAACAACTCTTCCCCTATTTCGGCTATATCTTTAGATGCCCAGAAAGCTTCTGACAGGGTTGACTGGGACTTCATGTTCACTGCATTATCCAAATTTGGTTTTGGTGACGGCTTCTGTAGATGGGTAAGACTTCCATATTTATGTCCCAAAGCTGCAGTCTTTACCAATGGAATACTCTCCCCATTCTTTAATATATCCAGATCAACCCACCAGCGATGAAAACTTAGCCCACTTTTATTTATGATATTCTTTGAACCACTAGCTGCACTGAAAATAAATGAACCAAGAATACAAGGATCGTTCCTTTAAGCTGCTGTTATATTAATACTAAGCCAAGATGCCATTAATTCTGTGTCAGCATTATTAGTTGGACTGGCTAAACACTGGACTGAAGAAAATTCAGATCTAGACTAGATTTTGATTGAAAGAGAAATTGCCTCTCCTTTCACACCGATAGAGGTATTGGCACAAGCTACAAAGAAAGAGAAAGATAAACAAAAAAAACCCCTATTTTACCACACTCCATGACTACGTGGTACAAAGCATGCAAAAAAATATAATATATCTCATAAATATCAAAAGTATTCATGTTTATGGTTCAACATGAAGACCAGTATTGGTACATGCTGTTTTTGGTCTCAATGGTGACAGAACACTACACCATTTATTCAAAGGAGGTGATTTTATTTTGTTACGACCTGTCTAGGGACCAGGTCATAGCATGTCAGCCACAGGAAACAATCTCATGCCATTACATGGTGTTTACTTACAGAAATACGAGGAAAAACAACCAAACAGGAATGTCAACACTTCCGGGTGAACTAAGGCCAAAATAATAAATTAATCCTTACCCCCACCCCTTCCTCACCCACAACAGAGAACCTCAGCCTGCACTTGTCATAGGCTCGACTGGTCAGGCACTGGGAAAGAAAGTGAACCTCTCTTGTCAGCGGTTTTCCAGGCACTTGCCTAGTTTGGGGGTCACTGCAGCAAGTGCTCCAGTTACCACAGGAACCACTGTTACCTTCACCGTCTACATCTTCTCGAATTCTTCTCTCAGCCCTTGGTATTTCTTTAGCTTTGCGTGTTCCTTCTTCATGATGTTAGTGTCATTCCGTATAGCTACATCTATCACTACAGCTGTCTACCTCTGCTTCTTCACCACTAATATGTCCATCACCAGTTTGTCTGTCTGTATCCAGAAGTTCCACAGGATCTTAGCTTGGTCATTCTCAACCACCCTTGGGGGGACATCTCCCATTTTGATCTCGGGACTTCCATTTGACAAAAAAGAATTCAGATCAGTTCCATCTTATTTATACAGCGCAAAATCACAACAACAGTGGCCTCAAGGTGCTTTATATTTTAAGGTAGATACCCTACAATAATACATACAAAGTGTGCTATTGCATTGGCACACTTAATAATAAATCCAAGGAATAATAAGAAGTGTGCTACTGAATAGGCATACTTGAAGGGGACATGAAACACTAAATGTATAATGGCGAATTTACACTAGTGACCCCTGCTCTCAAAAACTGACATAGATGTAACTCTGTTTGTGAAGCTGGATTCAAGAAACAAGTGCTTAAAGTCAAAGTTTTCAAAACATGTTTAACACCATCTTCTGTCAGTACAGAACATTATGTCACAGTGTTGGTTGGTTGGTTGACTTCAGTAGACTTACATTACTGTATTATGTTAACTAGTAACAGAACCAATAACTCAGGGGACGATAAGGAGACAAAAATAAAAAATCAATTTAAGGTGGTTGTTTTTGTGCTGTCTCCGTCTGCAGCAATGAGTTTTATGTTAAAACCAAGGATATACATTTCCACTTCAATAACAAATCTGACAAATAATAAGAAGTGTGCTATTGCATAGGCACACTAAACTAAAAAAAAAATCTGAGTGTGCCTTTGCTACTACTGGGTCAGTCTTCAGAAGAAAACAGGATCTAACAGGTTGTATGAAGACAATCAGAAGCAAAGAACTAATGAGTTTTAAACTGAGAGAGAAAGGGTGACATCAGCACACAGATGTGAAGACAGGTTGCTATGGCAGCTAAAGTCAGTGAAAGGAGGGGGAGGTGTGGACAACCCCGCTGTCCGTGTCGGGGTGAGGCACAGAAAGAGCCAGGGAAGATTTTGCTTGTCTTGATGGTTCCCAAGACAAAACTGCAAGTCTTATCAGAAAAAAATCTTTACTGGTGAGTGATGGAAACAAACTGCAAAGATCAAAATTTTCTTGTTTGTAGTGTTCATTATGTGCATGTGGTCACTATAGAAAGACAGCCTGCACCACAGATTATAAACCAAAATTTGGGAGTCCTTTTCTTATTGTTCCTTATGAGCAAGGTGGATGGAAGGGACATGCTTTGGTGGTATTTATGAGAGATATACATTTTATTTGTAGAGGAAAAGGTTTTGGCATGAAATAAAGAGAAACATAATTTTTTTCTTTCAGATTACTCTCCAGGCTCAAAATTTACGGTGGGTGATGTCATCGTGCAGTGTTGGAAAAATTCCATGAATGAGTAAGGGATTGAAAAAGAATGAGGATGACGTTACACATCTGCGGGAACCAGTTGCTATGGCAACTAAAATGGAAGGAACAACAGCTGATTTCATGTAAAAAGAAATAGCAGATGCTAAGTGGGAGTGTCAGAACCTAATGGCAGCATGTGTAGAAAAGATCTGGCTGCACTTACCCCTGTAATCTGCCAGTGTAACACCTTGCAATTTATGTACTTTTAAAGATTAAAGTCTGAAGACAGTTTAACATATATTATATCTTTAATACATATTAAACAGGAATGAGGATCCTTTACAGTCCAGATCAGTAGCTTTAAATTTTGGGAGCTTAAATTTTGAAAGCCCAGAACACTTCCTATAACAGCTGTGAGTTATTAAACCCTTAATTGACAGCTGTATAGTGAGACAGCTCAAACAAAAGAATAAAGCTAAGTTTGATTTCAATGGAGTTTTTTTTTTAATTTGAAAGACAAAAATACTCAAACATTCAAACACATCACATATATTCATATGATTATGTTCTATACGATTTACAATAATTAATTGCACTTAAATATCTGTTTACATAATACCAAATGGAATCACTGGAGAAGCCATGATCAGTTAAATATAGGAAAGCTGTTCCTGTTTAACTACTGCCAAAAGCCACAGAGTTAGTAGATAATCGGGGCAGAGAGAACAAGTTAGAAGTAATAAATTCTAAGCACCCACTCAGTTTACAATACTGACTTACTGCCTAAATAGGATGTAAGTCAGTATTAATGGATTGCATTTATATAGCGCTTTTCTAGACACTCAAAGCGCTTTACAATTCTACTATTCATTCACTCTCACATTCACACATTGGTGGAGGCAAACCACAGTTGTAGCCACAGCTTATACAGTATTATGTATAAGCAAAAAAAAAAAATATATATATATATATATATATATATATATATATATATATAAAATAAAAAAATAAGCCCATCAAATAATGTACTCTAAACCACCAAATAAGTGAAATGAATTCATGAAAAGCATACAGTAAACAATATGGACAGCCTATATCCTGTGCAAAAATATTAAAAATGCCAGTTTGTGACATCTGTTCTGCACCTATTTTAGTTTAATGAAGCACACTTTAAATTGGGTTGTGATAAATGTAATATATGTTCAATTCACCTGATTGGAGACAGGCTGTGATATGTAAAGGTGATCAATCAGTGTCTGCTTTTCAGTAGTTGCAGCAGTAATAAGTATAAATCCTCTTTTCTGAAACAGTTCGTATATGCTTTTTTTCCCCTCTGCTCATAAGGTCCTCATTGTTTCCACAAACAACGATTGGTTGGTGAGTCTTCATGAGTTCATAAGGCTTTGCATTTGTAGTAAAAACCTTGTGTCAGTCAGTCATATTTTGCAAATACTTTTGGGCCTCAGCTGTAAGACTGATCTTATAGTACACTGCAACCAGTATTTGCCTTTGCCATATCTGTATAGTTTGTGTAGAAGACAAGTCTGCTGCATGTGACCATGTTGCATTCTCCCAGCTGGAACTGGGGAGAAACAGTGGAAGTGGGTTTCTGTTATGCATAAAACATCAGCAAGTCTGAGTTCATGGTGCCATTTCATGCACTCATTGTTAGATGGGGGCCCTTGTCCTTTTTGGTGAATAGACATGTCAATGTCGGGATTGTTGGGTCAACTGATTTTACAACTTCAACAGTGGTCTTGTGTTCTCAAATAATCAGTGTCTAATACTTTTGAGTGCATCTCTGATTGCAGGATCAACATCGATTTTCTTCATTTTTGTCCTTTTAGTGAGGTTGTGCAGCTGAGGGTGACATAGGCCATTCCAGGTTTAAAAACAAGTGAAAAACTTAATTTTTGCTCATGCATTCCTCGTGTCTCTCAATATAATCTGATTGTCTGAGGATCCTTGGATCTTTTTGCATAATTTTTGATTGTCCAGTTTCAGTCCAATGAGTTTCACAATTTTTGGTCTATCCTGTGCACTTGTCCCAGTGTTTGTGATTGTCCCAAATATCCCATTAACAAGACCATCTTCTACACCCAGATTCATAATGATCAAAACACCTTGTGTAGCTTGTATTTTGTTAAGTAAATGTCTTCATGCCTTTCATCGCCTGACCATTTCACCTATTCGCTGATCTTTTCTGTAGTTCTCTGCTTGATATTTATAACATCAGAATGAAAAGCAGTTACAGTTGCTGAATTTTGTTTGTCGACCTCTTTGCTTGTAGCATAAATATGTAGTGCATTAGCTGAACAGTCATCAGCTCCAACAGCATCTGTCTTTTGCTTTACTCTTACTCTGCTCAGTAGTTCAGCAAAAGAATGATCATCTTTCTGGCGCATGATTTCTGTCAGATTGACTATGTGGAAATAGTCTTTTTAGAGATCAAGCACTTCCTCCTTATACACAGAGAGTGGTTTGGCTTTTTCAAGTGGTGGCAGCTGGCTATGATAGGCATCCCACCAAAAGGTTTCCTGTTTCCTTTGCTGAAATCTCCAGTGGATGTAGGCAAAAAGCTCTTTTGAAACCAGAGCTATCTCATCAATTATCAGAATCTGTGCATTTGAAAATGCATCTCTCACTTTGTCCAGTGTATTCCCTAATCCCTCATACGGTAGTTTTACAAATCTTTGCAATTTCAGAATAGAGTGCAATGTTTTTCCAAAGATGTTAAAAGCTGTAGTGCCAGTAAAGGTAGTCAGCAACACTGTAATCAGGGACATCTCCTAGATCATGGAATCTGGTGCGTCCAATCTTTTGACAAAGTGCAATGATGTTTTACCTGAAAGTAATTATATCCTAGATATCATCAAGAAGCTAGACATATAAATTCATTTATCAAGCCAAATTGGTGGTATTAAAGGCTGCTGTAATCTTTTAAAGCAAACAAAACAAACAACGACAAAAAAAAAACCTCGAGTAGGACCTGTCCAATCACGTTCATGTTCTTATGGCAGGGGGATAGCCGGGTGATTTTCACTGGCTGCTAATCACTCTGTGTATGTCAAAGGTTAGGCTCAGACTTTTTAAACAGGCCACATCTTTATGGGATTTTTCAAAATTCTTTCATTATGAGCACCAGCAACTCTACAAAATATTTCATTTTAATGTTTGTAAAGTTCATTATATGGACATGGTGACAGTGTGAAGACAGCCTGCGCCTGTGATTTTCAGCCAAAATTTCTCCATAAGGGAGGTCAATACAGGAGGCTGTGCTTTGGTTACATATATGCACTGTAAAAAAGAATTCTGTGGAAAAACAGAAAATGCCCTTGTAATTTTCTCCCAGGACATTTTTTGTGTTTTTACAGATGTTCATGGACTCGTTCATAAATGATAAAACGGAAAATTCTGTAGCTTTACTGTAAACTCCATACTATTTATGGACATATTCTTCAACTATATAAATGAAAATTCCGTTTATTCACAGTATATATCTGTTCCATTAATGCACATTTCTGTTAATAGAAAAACTGAAAATTCTGTTTATAAGTACTTTATAGGTACTTCTCCTTTAACTCATTAAATATACTTCTTTATATCCTTAGCTGTAGATTTCTATATAATTAGTCAGGCCCGGAGAGATTCCCGCCGTGAAGCCCTGTATTGAGCCCTGTGTTCTCCTCTGCCCTTTGTCATGTCGTATCCTCACTATGCTGTGTGTTTCTTCCCTCCAGGTTTCAAGTCAGTGCCTAGTTTTCAGATCTTGGTTTATTTTCTAGTGTTGTGGAGCCCTCATCAGTACTCTGCTATACTCACCTGTTGGCGATCCAGCCTAATCTGCAGGCAGTAGACAAGGCCGGCTTTGCTTCTAGTGCTTAGTGTTTTTCTCTTGTACCCTTTGCAGTCTCTCGGATCACCACTTGCATTACCTGTAGTTCCTCTCTAGACACTGGTCACAACCTCTTGGCTTTCTTGGCTTCTCACCACCTGCCTGCCCTCCCACCTTTATTAGCTCTGGATTTCCAGATCAATGAGGTTCGATACACTCTGCTCTCCTACCTTGTAGGATGCTCACACGGCCAACACTACCTTCCCCAGTGCCACTGCCACTCCACCTGTCAAGTAAGCCATAAATTCCATCTGTCTCACTATCCCCAATCTCTGTTTTCCTGTACCTCTGTTAACCAAGCTCTCCCTCTGTTCACACAGGCTTCATGTCTGAAACCCACACCAAATATTCATTCCTTGTGCTATAGCTTTACATCGTGTCACTTAATAAAGCTTGTGAGAACACCTTATAATTGCATCCTGTGGTTGAACCTGCATTTGGGTCCACATTCCACGTACTGGCCTGAGGGCCCCATGACAGAATCACAATCAAAAGTAATAGCACACAATTTCCGATCAAGCCGCATGTAATGATATAACATTTGTGGGGATTAGAAGGAAGATAATAAGAATAATGAATCCCGTAAAAAAATAACATTGAAAGAAGCAAAGAACTGATGAGTTTCAGACTGAGGCCATTTCTCAATACATGTACTTGTGTGTACTTGTGTTCTTGTGGAACTGTGAAATACTATCAGTCACAGACCAAGTAGCATTTCAATTCAAAATACACGTCAAGTACACTAAAAATGGCAGGTAGCTCCATGCCCTTCTGGGTTTTAAGTGCACCTTAGAACACACATGCATCAACACTACATATGAGCGGGTGAAGGGAAGTTTGGAATCTTCACACACCCCTGTTCTCTGTTGCCTGTTGGGGCAGGGGGGCTGGGAGGAGGAGTTGGCCGTCCGATTGGGGTCTGGAATGTGGGGCCTCCCTGCTGCTGCGGAGTCGGGGCGGTCTGCTTGTCTCCACCCCAAGGAAAAGGGTAACACCTCCTGGGTCTGAGTGCAGTTTCCCCCTCTAGGGGCAAGGGTACCTACACCGGAGTTATAGAGTACGCTTGGGGAGTGTGATTGTGTGTACAGTGTCAATTTATGTCTGTCTCCACGTTGGGTGAGTGCTGAGTATTTGCATATGTGTGCATGAGGGTGGGAATGGATGTTCGTATCTGTGTGTGCCTGTTTGTCTGTGTCTATATGTCAGGTCGGGTATCAGACACCACCTCTCTAGGGACATCTCAGGCCCTCCAAGGTATGGAGGCCTATCTCCCCCCACCACTCCCCCTGCCGGTGGCTGACGCCCTCAGACATCAGTACGTTGGTGGTTCTTGGTGTCTGGGGCTGGGCGCTCAGGTATGCACCGGCTCACTCCCGGTAGCTGCTTGTCGGGGCCTGGCGCCTGTGGCTCGGTCGGGCCCCTTCAGGGGGGTGGGGTGCCCTCGGCCTCTGGGCCTGGGGCTTGGTCCATTCTGGCACCGCGTTATAGCGAGGGACCACTGTACTGCAAAACAAAGGTAGTTTGTTAGAAACAAACCTGAAATAAGCTCAGTTTGAATCCATAAATTAAAAGCAGGCTGTTCTGATTGATGACTGCCACAAACACACAATCTCTCTTACAGGCAGGTTGTGTATAGTCACCAACTGACACTATTTAAAAGTACAGACACACACACAGAGTTGCATTTTTACCCTTCCCGAACATCGTGTGCGGGTATTTACTTCGAAGGCAGATTAAACACTTTTAAATCAACTGTATTAGTCTGATGACACAGTGCCTATCCTCTTACTGACATAGATTTAAAAAAAAAAAAAAAAAACTTTCAGCACAAGAGAGTCTCTCATACTGATCTCAAATACACATTCACCCATCTCTTAGTTTCATTAGAAGTTCTGCACAGAGTCATGACAATTAATCACACAATGTAAGATAACACACCCTGCATGGCACTCCATGGGCCTCTAAATGGGGTAAATAACCCCAGTACTCACCACGCAGGAAGACATTTCATCAAACAAATATGATCAAAACAAAACTAATGACGTGTAAATTGTTTATGATGCATTCTGAAATGAACAGGCCCAGCGCCCTGTCTGGAAGTAATCACAGACACAAGAAAGACATAATCACGAAGAAATGAAAATGAACATAGCCTGAGTGCACTTTGACACTCCCAGCGCTGTCTACTGGTCTGAAGGTGTGTGTGATATAAATGTGTCACGTCTGGCACCAGGAAAACATGAAGTCCCTGTCATTTGTGCTTGCTGTGAAAAAGGCTTTCTCAAGAGTGAATGACTGACACTGATATGAAAAGTGTTCATCCATTTCATAAAAGAGCAATCACAATAGTGAATGAAGTGCTATTTGTAAGAAAGGGGAACTGTGTTAAATTGAACCATGAACCAGCTACTATTGTGCAGTGATTCAATAAATGAACTCGAAGGGCATCATTACAACACACTTCAATTAGCCAACACATAGACTCCCAACAAAAACTTGTTGCTTGTTAATTACAGGCATGTCTGGTGATAAATAACTTTCTGAATATATTAAATGCATAATGCTTATATATTACACATGAAAAACAAAGTTCTGCATATGAGCCTAAGTCAATGAATACAACAATTATGATTTGCAATCTTTCTTACACTTTCAAAATAGACTGAAAATGTCAGTTCTAGCCCTCAACTTCAGAAAACCATATCAAGATGTCACTGAGCAGTCAGTTTAATTTAAACAAGGAAACCGTTTAGTGGGCTCGTCATCCAAAGTAACTGTAATCAAAATGTATTTTCGGTCTAAATCTGTCAAATCTAATGAAAAAACTGGAAAAAGAAACACAATAAAGAAACTTATTGTTTGTAATTTGGTTGTATTTGTAAGAATTCACCTAAAGTCTCTGAAAATCCCTGAAGCATCTTGCTATGTACCGGAGAATACAAGTAGTTATTGGATCATAGTGTTATTTGCCAGGAACCATGTCAAACCATACCTCTACTGTATGGCCCCATCCTCAACCAAAGCACACTGCACCACAACCAAAGTGCATCATGCAAGACCAAAGTTAGTCCTCCCAAGGCAGAGAATTATCAGTCCTTACAGGCTGAAACTGAGGATCTTACATTGGAGAACAAAAGCTCTGTCTCCACAGTCTCCACACTCCACAGTGTAGGCACAGACACCGCAAAGGTTTAGCAGGGTCTTCAGGGAGGTCGCCAGAAGGGTTTAGGACTGGATAAAGGTAAAGACACACAATCTTTTTGGAAGAGATGATAAGAAAACAGTATGGATGAGGAATGCAAAAGAAATAGGTCACGAAATGTGGAGTGAAATGCTCCCAGCAGAACTTTACAGAAAATAAACACTTACATGAGTCAAAAGTGAATGGGGGTGGAAATAGAAAAATTAGTCCAAATAAATAAAATATGTGATTAGAAACAAGGGAAAGACCAGCATTACTTTAAAAGCTAGCAATTTGCTGAAAACGGTGCAACCTCAAATGATGTGGTGGGAAAAATAGATCCAACATGTCTTCCTCTAACCTAAAAAATGTCAATGTCAATTGATTATCAGGGATTGTCATTTGCGAATCCTATTATACTTCCCACATAATGTCCGATTTCAGACTTATTTGAAAAAAAATTACATTCATGCCTCAGTTATGTATATTCTCTTGTGCTCTATGTATCAGTGAATAAAAACAAGATCTTGAAGTGTTTCATAAATTCACTAAAAGAGAATAAATATTACAAAAGTATTAGGACTCTGTTATGAATCTCACAATTAAGCACTGGTGCTGTTAGGGTTAACTGCAATAGACTTTATGTGAGACAATACTAACCTATCCAGAGTCTACCCTGACCTGATAGTGGTAGTGTTGTATCTATCCATACATCCATAGAGGGGCAAAGTAGACACACTTTTATCCATTAAAGTTTTATCCTGGGCACACTGTTTTAAACGTTTTATTTTTAGAAGTCCAAAAGCTTGTTTGTTATGTGTGGTATTTAGACACCAGAAACAAATAGTTTGAGTATCAGGGAATTAAGTGGTAAGGATAAATGGCTGTCAGTGCCTTGGCTATCATAAGAACACATGTTGAAATAAAAAAATAAAAATAAAAATAAAAATAAAGTGTTGTAGATATTTTAAACAAATGACTTTGAAACAGTTTTGTCAGAATTATGAATGTGGAGAGGGACAGAACTCTGACTTCTCCTCAAATGATATGAAGTCCTTTTTCATTTGTCACGTTGTGTGACTGGATTCATGCACATTTCCTTTCACACAAAATTTCAATACGCATAAATCCAGCCTATGTTATACTTTGGTTCTTCTTTCCTCCTTAGTTTCTACCCATCTTACCAAAATCTGAGAAACTCGTAACAGAAAAGCATCATGTTGCAAGGGAAGTCTCAGAAATGTTAAACCACACATAGCATCTTTTTATTAGACTGTATTTTTGGTAAGAACTCTGTTTTTTAGCACAAAAAAAATAACCTCCTTCTTAGTGTATTTCACAGCAAATGCTTAGCAAAACCAAAAGTTAATTTAGTGTAGCACTGATAACTGCTTTACATATCATGGTAAAAGTGTAAATGGCTGTGTGGTTGTGTTTCGGGGCTTGACAAAAAAGGATTTCTCCATGTAGTCTCAGAGTGCAACAGAGGGATTTTCCCCTCCAGGAGCTGAAGGGAGCAAGAGAACATTCAATATATAATTATCTTCCACAGATATGCTTACAGTGTTGTCAGGAATTCAGTATGCATCCATGATGCTGGCAATGTAATGCAATGGCCTTGTGGGGTGGGGGAAGAAACACTTTGGCCGTTCATCATGAGAAGTAGTTTGAACATCTGCCCCCACCCCACCTCCACCATTTCTTGATACTCGGTGATGTCTCACCACGACAGTGAGTTTTTATTGCCTAAAATCTCCAGCACCCCACCAGTCACGTTTTTATTCTGTATTTGTATTGGTTGTGTAAGACTTTGTCACAATTTATTTTTCATTCTTATTAACAGCATGGGTGCAATTTATTTTCCTCTCGGGCAATGGAGGTAGCTGGGAGTGAGGGCAACTCTGGTCGGAGCTGATAAGCTGCTGCTCACACCCAGGTCTGCTGGAGGGACCAGATTTGCCATGAAGACATTGTCCACCATGTCACAGGTACCTAAACACATGCAAAGGCAGACACTGCACACTTATTTTTATCACTACACTTGTGAGAATATAAACAAGATTTTGACACTGAAGGAGGTTTTTCAAACTGGGTCTTGGAAAGCAAAATGTTAGAGTGGATTCTTAAATGTTTGTCATTTTTATGCTTGCCATCCATTTCTACATTGTTTAACTGTGAGGCTGAAGTGTTTTATCACAGGGAACATCCTTGTGGAGGTCTGTTTGATGTTTGGTAGAGCTTCCTGCCCTTTGTATGGTTTCACTGTGTTACCTATGGTAAACCATACATTGGGTGTGGGGGAGACTACCCTCTTTATGACCAAGGATGTTCCCCCTGCTTTTAGGGTTTATGACCCTTTGATCAGCAGGAGGGCACCTACATACACACACACACACACACACACACACACACCTACCTACACACACACATACACACACACACACACACACACACACACAGTGCCTCGTCTTTGTAACCAAGGGGGGTTAAGAGGGGAGGTACGTGTTGTAAACTATTGTGTGAACTGTCTCTCAATAAATAGCTGCGAGGGAAGCTGCTCTTTGAAGGACTTTGGGCTGGAGACAGGTTAGGAGCGTGAGCTCCAAGAGCTGGTTCTTGACCAAAGGCCTCCCTTGCGCAAGTAATCGATCGAACGCTGTTGCCTTGTTTTCTTTCATGGTAAATAAGTCTCTAGAACTAGCGGGGTTTGTGGGAACAGACCCAACATTTATTTGGTCCTTCGAGCCGGATCCCAACACATCGCCTCCACCGCGAGGGGAGGGAGAGGACGCCACCGCAGTCTGCTAGCAGCCATCGTCTGGGACGATTGACGAAAGCCCTGGTACTTTGCTTTGTTCCAGGCCGGACAGTTTGCGCCTGAACTCCCCACGGGATGGATGGCGATTGACGGGAACCAGAGACTCTTCCCATGAACGGAAACAAAACGAACAGTGAGTACCGAAGGCCTTAGAGAGCGGCTACGTGCCCGTGCGTTAAAGCAGGTACGTGAGTGCGCAAGCTGTGCGTGTAGACGCAAGCTACCTGGCTTCTCCGCCAGTGTTTTTGTTTTTGTTTTATCTTTTTGATTTATTTAAGGAGGTTTAAAGAGGTTTCTCCACCGAATAGAAGGAGGGTAAGGACGGTTTCTCCACCGAAAGGAGGATAGAGCTCTATAAAGATAAAAAAAAAGGTTCTCCGCAGTTAAGGGCGTTGAGTGTATGGTTTCTCCACCAATGGTAAGGAGGAAAGAGCTCGCCGCGGTAAGGGGGATTATGGGCCTAAAAAGAGTGTGAATGAGCGTATATGTGTGTGAGTGCCAGTAAGTGAACGCAGCAGCACAGAAGTTAACCTAAGCGGTGTTAATGGAATTCGGTGACCTGTTGTGTACACGTAGCCTGGGTTTTGGTGTAAGTCGCGTTGCCAGTTGCAAACTTAAAAGAAGTCTGCCTTGAAAGAGGATGAAATACAGTGCAAAGTTTTTATTGGGCAGCACGTGGTGTGTGGATCGTTGAAGAATGAAGTGAAATTGTGCTCTAAAGCAGAAGCGAGTGTGAGTGTGTCTGACGTCACGGTGTGTGTGAAGGTATCCAGCTGGGGCAGACGTGATTCTGCAGGTCACCTGCCCAGTGGACAAAGAAATAACGTAGTTGTGTGGTGAATGATAGCACGGAGAGTGTTTGGTGTTTCTCAGCCTGAAACAGCTGTAATGTACTTTCTGTTTTTAAGAGAGAGAGAGAGAGAGATGTGTGTTGTTTTAAGCAGTGATGAGATTAATGAAAATGTGATGAGAGAGGAACACAAAAACATACAGAAAATACATCAACCATACTAACCCTACATGCATATACACAATAAATGATACTCATGAAGACCAGACAGCATCTTAAGCATGAGATTCTGTTTGTCATCTTGTCCAAGTCACTAGTAAGATGAAAGTGATACATAGACTAGTGGACTGAATATTATAGGAGGACAGATGGTTGCATCATAGAGGAAAACAGAATGCTGATGAGGGGTCTTAAATGAGTGAGCTGAGTGAGCTGATTGTGAGTTTCTGGTGTGTGAAGAAGTTTTACCATGGCACACATTTGGTTACATGAGAAGAAACTTATTATGTGATGAGACAACAGGGTTATGCTGTATGTTGTGTGTGGCTGATTGGATGAATGTTTGAGATTGATCTAGTTGTTGATTTGTCTTTTGTTACTAAGTTGAGCCTGCCAAATGGGTTGTTACAATTTATCCCCCTGGCATGAAGAACACGTGTCATGACTTAACAAGGCCTTTCTTTCCTTTGCTTTCCTTTATTTTCTTTCCTTTCTTTTTATTTTGTTACTTTCATGGTGCACTGAAAGTTTCGTTTGATGATCTCTGTTTGAGCAGAGATGCACGATTAGAACAGAAGCGCTATACGACTCGTCGTCGACAAAACTGTTGCGAAAGTGAGCTTCTCCAAAAATTAAAATGGGCTCGGGAGAAAGCCACTTATTTGGGACAATCAGAAAACAAGTCCCTGCCAAAAAGGATTCAGCGATGTAATCCAGTCTAAATTATTTTTCTTTTTTGAAATGACGTCATTGCTGGCAGTAGAAACTTATTGCGTCAGGAAGGGTTCTACTATTAGCAAATAAAAAATTAGTGAAAAAACTGACTGACAAAAGCTGACAAGACTGACTGACTTAACACCATTGTGTGAAGTTAACCCCCACCTGACAAAGGTGTGGATGTATCTCTGTGTGTGTCTTCTGTTGCAGGAACAGAAGGAGACCACAGGAGGAAATTAGGGTCACATGACTATGTGAACTCTGCAAATTTAACCTTTTTAGTTTAAAATTTTCTGTGTCTGTGAATTCACCATGAGTGTGTTATTAACTACTTTGTGTTGCTCACAGAGATTACTGTGAGAAAGAGTGTATACACCTGCGCAGCGCTAACATTTACTTCTTTTTACAGCAGAGTGTTAACTTTATGACCTTTTTACAGCATCTCTGGAATCTGGATGGCCGGCACCTGACCACCAGGATTGTTTATGTGTGTTGTTAATGTTTGTTTTTCTTTAAGAGTGCTTGTAAAGGATTCAGCACAGACAGACAAGTGACAATTGAACAAATGTGCAGTGGTTACAGAATAGTTGAATATGGGGCTCATTAGCTGGCCACTATTGAGCTCACAGTGATAAAAATGAGTGGAGTGACAAACTTTAGGAAAGTCACCGATTAAATTGTGGAATAAATTGGGATGATTCATGATTTGGGACAAATTATGATGATAATAAGAGTAATTTAATGATTGGAGAAAACCTGCACATGATATTTGTCTTTTATGTTGAATACTTTATTACTCTTATGATCTATAGTTGGTTAAAAATGTGAAGTTTGATTTAAAGACGTTGTCTTCCAGGATACAGGCTCCAGGTGGAGCTGGGAGTTAGACAAGCTAAACATTTAATTGCCGACTAATGTTTTACACAGGGTTACAGGTTGGAGTGAAGCTGCTCCAAGGGACAAACCCTGGAGATTGTTTTAGGGAGACTGTGCAACATTCTTGTACATGTCTCGTTGGGGAGTTGACACATGGCAGAAGCCATGTGGCGAGAGGAGTGTCATTTTAATTTGCAGATGTCGTGAGGTGCCATGACGAGAAGGAGTGACTGAGAGGATCGTCCATAAGATGGAAGCTGAGGCCTGGAGAGAGTCTTCAGGAGGATCGGAGATCACCTTCAGCACAGAGAGCTGTGCTACTGGGCTTCCAGGAGATCGTCATGAGGAGACTCTGCACAGCGAAATCTTAAATGAGATAAAAGAGTTTCGACATTGACGTTGAGGAAGACAACTAAGGTGTACGACGTGCTCTGCCTTTAAAATCTTCAGCAGCGTTGGAATCGTTTGAACCTGAGGGGGCGTGCCAGGCTCCAAAAAGTGACAGCGCAGAGGAGGTCCAGCGATGGACTTGTGGTTCTGTGAACAGCACAAATGCCAGGTGACTGTGAAATAACTAACAGCACTTTTTCCACAAGTGAAGCCAGTAACTTACTATCCTAAAAGATTAGCTCTAGTTGCTTGTGCTTTACCTCCATGCGTGAGATCAATATGTGCAGCAGCTTAAGCTGTGCAATGTTTCAGGATATAGTTTTTCACCTTTTTGACACTGTTAGTTCCACACGAGGTAGATGTCTACTAATGCGGACTAAAATTACATTTCTGTCACCTACAAGACGCTTGTCTTTAATGTTACTGTTACGTCAACCCTTTTTGCCAACAAAAGAAGAGGGCGCTTCTCATGAGTGTAGACAGCGCGTAGAGAGGGGTGTAAGCTGAGGGATGACTTAATAGATGTGCCACTTGGTGAGGGAAAGGTTTGGTTTGTTGATGGTTTGAGTTTTACAACAGCAGAGGGACAGGCTAAACCAGGTTTTACTGTAGTAGACAGTGAGAAAGTTATCTGTGCAGGACAACTAACAGGTTCTATGTCTGCTGAAGCAGCAGAGATAGTAGCTTTAACGGAAGCGTGTAAAGCTGCAGAGAACCGAGATGTGACAATATACACTGATAGCCAGTATGCATTTGCTACAGTACATTTCTTTGTGATGCAGTGGGTGAGACGAGGTGTGACAGCCTCTACAGGGAAACCTGTAGAACACGCCAAACTCTTGCAAAATCTGCTGGAGGCAGAGTTTTTACCCAGTAGAATTGCCGTTTGTAAATGTGTAGCACACATGTGAGGGAAAGATCCAGTTGCATTAGAGAATGCTTTTGCACATAAGATCGCGAAAGAGGCAACTTTAGGAGAACATGTTGTTAACGTTTTAGCAGTGCAATGCCAGCAGACGTTGGCTATTATGCGGGATGCACTGGTAGCCATGCAGGGCCACTCACCTACTGCAGGAAAACAGTTGTGACTTATAGAAGGAGCGAGTTTGCAGGATGGTGTTTATTATCTGTGTGATACACCAATACTGCCTAAGAATTTGTATAAGACTGTTGCTATTTTGCGCCATGGGCTTTGCCATGTCGCAACAGGAGGGAGATGATGACAGCAATAGTTTATACTTTAAGATTAAATACCTGAGCATATTAGCAGATTAGATGCTTAAAATGTTCAAAAATAAAGAAGTCTTGAGAACAAATGATCTGCCAGATGATTCTGTTCTCCGCAGGAGCAGAGGCTGAAGTCTGGAGATTGGATGTTGACAAGGCCATGGAGAGGAAGTGCTGGTCCAGTCCACAGTGGAGAGGTCCATATCGGATGCTGCTGACGACGACCACAGCAGTGAAGATCGCAGAAAGGAACACTTGGATACATCAAGCGCACTGCAAGAAGGTAACACACTTCCTGGCCGACTCTGGGTGATGGTGAAAAGGCCAGCGGTACAAAGGGGGGAGTATATCTCTAGGACCTCTCATCTCAATCCTGGTGAAGAAACCAACGGATCCTGAACCCAACTTAGAATGGCTGGGAATGTGCTGTTCGCCTTCTTGTGCCTGTGGACCCAGAGTGGGATGACAGGAGCGCACTGGGACAGAGCAAACCACACCCAGTACCCGCATTGGGGTTTTCAACCAACTACTGGTGGCAGTTTGGGAACACAACCGCTCACATAAAGAACGAGACCAATGGTTATGCTTGTGATGCCACTGGCTACACATTCTTCTGGACTGTGCCCATATAGCATCACTGAGAGCGAGACAGTTTGTTTGGTTGCCTTAACAACACATCCAGGAGTAAACATACTTGGGACACTGCCAACTTTTCAACTTCTGAACCTGAATGGACGGTTGATTCACCAGTAGCTGGGAGGGTGAACTGCTCTGGTAAGACAGACCTGCTAGTCTGACTCAAAGTGTCTGACTCGCAGCAGGACATTGAAAAGCTAAATGAACTGGAAACAGGCCAATTGCCTATGTGTATGAAGGGCAATGGATTAGTCCAAGTTGGAGATTTATCATGGAATTTGTACAACATCACCTATTCTTTGTGTCCTCTGCAAGAAGGATGTAAACAGAGAAGCTTTTGTCTACATTTACATGAACTGAGTTACATGAACACTTCGCTAAGCTGGTTAAGGCTTTGAGCCAAGAAGATCAAAACAGCTTGATCCAATTTCCTTTACAAAGCTTTTCCTGTGGTGACAACAGGACAGGAGAAGAGTTGTAAATGCGGATAATTTACTAGTTGACTCTAACCCCCACAGGATGCCTACAGTGAGAAGATTTGGGGGGTTGATAGGAGTCATAAAGAAGGGTGTTGACCAGGCTACAGCTTTGAAGTTAGCTGAGAGCCACATGGACAAACGATAAAGTCAACTGATGTGTTTGAATGTCTATGTCTGTATACAGTTGTATTGTAGTGACATATGATTTTTTGAGAATGTTGATTATTCTTGTTTGACTGTTACATTCAGTTGTTTACTTGCAGGAATACATAATGAATCGCACGACAGGAGTAGATGCACCACAAGGCTGGATAACTTGGTTGATGTCTGGTCCTTGGTGGCATTTCCTTTTGAAAATATTAATTCCTGCTTTTGGACTGTTGACATTGATTTGCTTATGTATAGGATGAATTTTACCGTGTATAAGATCAATGCGAACTAAGATGATTCCTAATACATTTGTTAATTATGTACTTTTACAACAATATGAATTGACTGAAATGAATGACATGACAAAAGTCTGTGTATGAATGACGCCTGCACTGAAAATGTTAAGCAAGAGGTGCATGGATAAGAATATATACTACATAGGAATAATTTGGAGCATAAAAATCACAAAACAGGAGGGAATGTTAGAGTGGATTCTTAAATGTTTGTCATTTTTATGCTTGCCATCCATTTCTACATTGTTTAACTGTGAGGCTGAAGTGTTTTATCACAGGGAACATCCTTGTGGAGGTCTGTTTGATGTTTGGTAGAGCTTCCTGCCCTTTGTATGGTTTCACTGTGTTACCTATGGTAAACCATACATTGGGTGTGGGGGAGACTACCCTCTTTATGACCAAGGATGTTCCCCCTGCTTTTAGGGTTTATGACCCTTTGATCAGCAGGAGGGCACCTACATACACACACACACACACACACACACACACACCTACCTACACACACACATACACACACACACACACACACACACACAGTGCCTCGTCTTTGTAACCAAGGGGGGTTAAGAGGGGAGGTACGTGTTGTAAACTATTGTGTGAACTGTCTCTCAATAAATAGCTGCGAGGGAAGCTGCTCTTTGAAGGACTTTGGGCTGGAGACAGGTTAGGAGCGTGAGCTCCAAGAGCTGGTTCTTGACCAAAGGCCTCCCTTGCGCAAGTAATCGATCGAACGCTGTTGCCTTGTTTTCTTTCATGGTAAATAAGTCTCTAGAACTAGCGGGGTTTGTGGGAACAGACCCAACACAAACAAACAGGCAAACAGTCAGCAGCTGTGATACAAAGATTTTTAAATGGGAACAAGGAAAGTTCAGAGGAGACAAAACAAGTTGAAGGCAGGAATGAAGCCAACTGTTTATTAAAATACGATAATACTAATATAAATCTGATGAGTTAACACCAGGCAAGTGACTTAACTGTAGAGTTCGGTACAATTTGTTTCTTCATTTGACTCCTTTTTTATTATTTGTTGGCATTTCTCTTTCTGAGAATTTAAGAGTCAAACAGAACATGGAATGTTCAAAAATAAAGACAATACCAAAAATATAAATATAGATTATTATCATACTTTTCTTGATGTAGTTACACGTTCAATTTGAGGTCACACATTTTGACTCATTTATTGTACTATATGGCATCATTAGCCCTTGTGTTGTCCTTGGGTCAAAAATGACACCTAGGTGTATGGCAAACAAGCGTATGGGAATCCCGAGGGCAACACAAGGGTTAAACTAGATAACTGATTTCACTTTATGTATTATCGTCTCTTTCAGGAATCCAGGATTAAAGTGACATTTGGCAGGTGAAGGAAACCTATGTTCTGTCAGGGCAGGACAAGACTACATTAGAAATAAGTAAATTTATATTGTGAGCTGCAGTAGGATTTCATTGTGGACAGGCTATGGTCAGCTGACCTAAACTACCATTCAAAGTTTGGACACACTTTCTCATTTAATGGTTTTCCCCCTCGTTGGTTCATGTTATCAAGTTTGCGTCATGTTTGCGTCTCGTCATGTTGACTATTTAGTTTGAAAGTCTTGTTTCCATGTTCCATGTGTTTGTTTTACTTACCCCTTGGTGTCATTATGTTCATTCATTCTCCAGTCAGCTGTTTCCTAATGTGCTTCCACTTCCCATGATCACCTTCTGTGTGTATTTAGTCTGTGTGTTTTCATTTTGTCTTTGTCTGATCGTCTGTGTTACCTCCTTCATGTAAATGGAGAGTCTTCTTCACACGCTGAGGTTATTTATGGAGTTCCACAGGGTTCAGTGCTAGGACCAATTCTGATTACATTATACATGCTTCCCTTAGGCAGTATCATTAGAAGACATGCTGCCCTGACCTGTGGGGTCCCACAGGGTTCAGTTTTAGGTCCATTATTATTTTCTTTTTATATGTTTCCTTTAGCTGGTATCATTCAATCTTTTAGTGACCTGTCTTATCATTTTTATGCTGATGACATTCAGCTCCATATGTCCTTTAAGCCTCATCAACTGGATGAGGAATTACATCAACTGTAATTCCCTGTTTACTAGCTTGGATAAATCATCTCTCTCTCGCCTCCAGGCAATACAAAACGCAGCAGCCAGACTACTAACTCGTTCTACCAAGCGTGTTCACATTACTCCCATCTTATATTCTTTACATTGGCTCCCAATAGAGTTTAGAATTCGCTTTAAAATTCTTGTTTTAACATACAGAGCACTAAATGGCCAGGCTCCAGATTATTTACCAAAGCTCCTTATAAAATACACTGCTGCTCGTCATCTCCGCTCACAGACTCAGAGTCTGTTGGTTGTTCCCCGTACACGACTGAAGACAAAAGGGGACAGAGCCTTTCAGTCTGTTGCACCAAGGCTGTGGAATAGTTTACCACTACAATTACGTTTGCTTGACTCTGTGGCTTCTTTTAAAAAGCAGTTAAAAACTTTTCTGTCAAACAAGCCGTTTCTTGATCTACGTATTTTATATTTTTTACATTATTTACATTTGATCTTTTACACTGTATATAATGTCTGTTGATTGTTTTGTTTATTTTAATATTTGTGTACAGCGCTTTGTGACTGTCTGTCTGTGAAAAGCACTTAATAAATAAACTTTACTTACTTACTTACTTACTTACATAGCATACATTTTCACTGCTATGCAGATGACACCCAGCTCTATCTGTCCATGAAGCCAGATGACACACACCAATTAGTTAAACTGCAGGAATGTCTTAAAGACATAAAGACCTGGATGGACGCTAACTTTCTGCTTCTTAATTCAGATACAACTGAGGTTATTGTACTCGGCCCTGAAATATGATTCAGGCAAGGTAATGCCATCCAGATTCTTACTCTGGATGGCATTACCTTGGCCTCCAGTAAAACTGTGAGGAACCTTGGAGTCATTTTTGACCAGGACATGTCCTTCAATCCACATATTAAACAAATATGTAAGACTGCTTTCTTCCATTTGCCCAACATCTCTAAAATTAGAAATATCCTGTCTCAGAGTGACGCTGAAAAACTAGTTCATGCATTTATTCCTTCCAGGCTGGACTACTGTAATTCATTATTATCAGGAAGTCCTAAAAACTCCCTGAAAAGCCTTCAGTTAATCCAAAATGCTGCAGCAAGAGTACTGACAGGGAGTAGACCATGCCGGACAAGAGAAGGAGATCATTTAGGTTGTGTAGTCGCTATATAGCGACTGTCTGCAGTGCTCCAGAGACGAGGAACGGGAGGAGGTAGTTCAACAAATACGAGTATGCATGTCCGTTTTCCCCTGGTCATGGGAGTCGCTACCGACGTTGATTAGTGGCTTTCTTAGCACCACACTGCAACTCCAGCCGTGGCAACAGCAGCCCGCCAACGCACAGTTCCCCGCCGCTGACTACAGGAACAAGAGTGGGATTACTGAGTTTTGCTCCTCCCCTTGACATTCCTCCATCACCACCTCAGTTGGACCTCCCGCCGTCTGCCTCTTCTCTGGCTGAGAACGAGAAGGTCGCCACCACGTCACCCTTGGCTTTGGGGGCGTTTGCATCATTCACAAATGCTTCCAGGAAGAAGTGGTGCCCACATTGCCGCCGCACCGCTCAGCAAATGGAGATGAGTGACAGTGGGTTCTTGCTTCCAGGCCTCCGTGATATTATCATGAGTGAGTGTAATTCAGAGGTAGTAATTCATGGACTCGAGTGTGAACAGACTATTAATGCTTCAGAGGCATAGACACTTTTCATGTGCACTAAAGATTCTATATTTACCCAGTGTACATTGTTAAAGACTGTTTCCCAGGGGGCCAGTGATGAGGCTTCACCGTCCATCCCTGCAGTAAATGTTGGAAGTGGTGATCATGAACTCACATTTAGGGCAAAAGGTTTAAATGATCATTCATTCCGTAACTCTCAGCTAACCTATAAACTGGCAGATAGTATGATCATGAGCATTCAGGAAGAGAATGTGTCTGGAGAAACTGATTCCGTTCTGCCTGAGACTGTCATGAGTCAAGTTAATAGAGTTTTGAATAACACAGATTGTGTTGCTGATTCTGTAAATTTAAAACAATGTTCATTAAACTGATTTCCTCTAGGATTCAAATTCTGTCAGAGCCAGGCTCTGAGGTGGACAGGACTATGTTTAGTGGGTCTGAAAAGGCAACTCAGGAAGAGATGGACTGTGTCTGTGTCTGCAAAAACAACAATTGTTTCCATGTCTGTGCCTCCTGAACAGGACATTGACTGCTCAGCTTCCAAACAGGCTGGAGACCCACTTGTTTTGTTTCCCTCAGTTAAGGTGGGCAAAGACACTGTAGTCGATTCTGGGGGGTGTAAAGATGTTAATTTGTTCAGTGTTTCAAATAAATATCAAGAGACATCTGGTGGGTCTGAAATAACCAGCCCAAGTGTGTGTGCTTCTGTTCCGGCCCCTTTGGACGGTTCTGTGAGTTTGTCTCCTAAGTTTGCCAAAGACTGTTTTTCTTGTACTCCTTCTGGGGATAGTAATGAGAAACTGTTTGTCATGTGCCCCTTCTGAGCCCGGATTATCAAGGCCTGCCTTTTCTGAGCCCACATCAGACGCAGAGGCAAAGAATCAGGACTTTAAGTTTTCTAGTTGTATGTCTGGGTTGAAACTACACTGTATTTCCCAGCTCTCTGAGGCTGCGTGTTGTGTTTCACCAGTGACTTATGTTAAGACTTTGCAGGGTGTTTCTGTTGGTACAATTCAACCTGCTCACTTTGAGAGTAATACATTTTATGGAATGATCATTAACTTGAACAAGACTTCGTTCTCCACTCCCAGTTAGAAATATTTGGGCTTCTGAATCTGTCTTGGCTTGTGGGATTTTAGAACCTGTCTTTGATAGTGAAGTGTCTCACCCGGCTTATATGACCAGTGCAGACTGTGAACATGGTAAGCTGGCCTCTGAGACTGCAAAGTCTGTAAACTCAAAGTCTGTAAGCCCAAAGACTGCCTACTCAGAGTCTAAAAAATTCAAGGACTGTTCACCCCTGGAGCATATATCCTAGGGCTATGGACACAAAGGACTGTTTATCTTTTGCCCTTTCAGAATGTGGAATTATTCCCTCACAGACTGTTTTTTCTGAGGCCGGATTTTCTAGCTTGGCAGACGTAAAGGACTGTGTCACCACGGCTTCCTCCGAGCCCAAGATTAATACTACAAGAACTATTATTTCAAAGGCCCCTGGAGTCTTTGGAGCCAGTGCAGCTGCCTCCATCAGCAGCTGAGAGCTCAGTTGATCTCATCCAGTCCACTACAAACTTTGGATTATTGTTACTGCCTGAACAGGCTGCCTGCACTGCGCAACCCCAGCCTGCTGCACCCGGAGCCGGCTGAGCCAGCTGTGTGCCCTGCACAGCTACGTCCACCTGCTGCTCCAGCTGTCTGTCTCCGCTGGAGGATCCCAGGGAGCTGCTCCAGCTGTCTGTCTCTGCTGGAGAGTCCAAGGAGCTCCTCCAGCTGTCTGTCCTGTTCCTGTTCCTGCCACGTCTCAGCCAGAGGTCACCGTCATGCCTAGTCTCGTCTCGACCCAGCCATAGGTAGACTCGTCTTGCCAGTCAAGTCACGTCCACATCCAGCGTGCCTGGTGCCGGCCAAGCAGCCAGAGGGTTCTCAGCCAAGCCTACACCGTCACCATGACCGTAATCCATGGGTTTAGCCTCTGGACCTGCTTCAGCACAACTGTCTCCACCGCTGGCCCGCGGTCGGCCTCCTGAACTTTTGAACTTTTTGTGCCGTCGACCTCTGGGTCGATCTTCAGAACCGAGGAGTCACGGATTCTTGTGCTGCTGACCTTGGGGTTGACCTCCAGAACTGTTTAGTTATAAACTTTGTGCCTTTGACCTCCAGAATTATGTTTTTTGAACTCTTATGCTCGTGTTTTGGTCTGGGGTTCCAATATAGGTTGTTTTTTTCTTTTGTTTTGTTGTTTAGTTTCAGTTTGCGTTTGGGTCCACAATTCAGCTGGAACTGATAACAGCCACAAAAACAGCAATTTGAAACAACTACATTGCAGACATGGAAGCAGGGCAACTACGGACGAAAGTTTCAGCCTGTTTCACCAATGCAAAGCCCCCAGCACCCAATATCAGCATGGAGGAGAGGAAGGCACACACATCACTTAGTAATGACAACAACATTATCATCTTTCTGGCAGACAAGGGCAGGTGCACAGTTTTGCTAAACCAGAGAGACTATCATGAGAAAATTTTGTCACTGCTCAGTGACAAAAATACGTATGAGCCCCTGAAACGAAACCCAGGAAGTGGTTACATTTGTCTTCCAGCTTGGGTTCCATTTGGGTCATATGTTAACCAGCATGTCACGAATCTGTGAGTCATTATGTACTTGGATTTTAAATGTAATATACAAATCAGTTCTGTGTTGCAAAAAACCTTTTCCAGTTAAGGCAAATAGCAAAGCTTTAGCCAGTTTTGTCAAAGCATGACTTGGAGAAAATAATACATGCCTTTCGGCTTGACTTTTGCAATGCACTTAATGCTGGAGTCAGCCAAGGATCACTCTCACGTCTTCAGCTTGTTCAAAATGCTGCTGCCCTTCTCTTAACTTGTCATGGTTCTGGGTCTTTTTGACAAAGCATTCTGAGTTTCTTGAGTTTTTATTACATTTTGAGTTATGGTTATTATTTAAGGTTCATAGAGCTAATCCATGTATGCTTTTGTACATTTAGGCTCCCCCTGTGTCTTTGCTCTCTGTGTCTGTGTTTATGTAGGTTGTGTGAGTTCTTGTGTCTTGTTTTTCTCATGTTTCATTCTGTATTCCCCCCGCTTGTCATATTTATCCATGTTTCCCCAGTCTGTCATGTCATGTCTGTCATGTCTGCGTCTCTCTCTCCCTTGTGCACCTTCATGTTCCTTCGCTCCCTCTCGTCTGCCTTTCGTCCACTCCTGTGTCATGTTCCTCAGTTTCCTGTTTTATTGGGAAAGTCTTGTGATTCCATGTACGGTGTGCTTCCCCTGTGGCATCATGTTAATTTGTGTCACCTGTGTTCCCTGTGTGTTCTCACTTCCCTCGTTGTCCTTTATTTATTGCCTCCAAGAATCTGAATTGGGTCCTATCCTGCCTGCTCTACACACAGTTCATGACATAACTGTCATGGTCCTGGGTCGCTGACCCAGCATTTTCCTCTCGTCGGTTCGTCTGTGTCCTAAGTCCTAATGTTGGCTTATAAATGCCTAAACGGTCTTGCTCCTCCATACCTTTCTGATGTACTTCAGTCTTATATTCCCTCGCGAGCCCTTAGATCAGCCGACCATCTGCTTTTGGTTGTCCCAAAACCTAGGCTGAAACTTAAAAAAGAATGAGCTTTTTCAATTGTGGCTCCCAAACTTTGGAATACGGTGCCTTTAAATATTAGACAGGCATTTTCACTTTCTGTTTTTAAGTCTCTTTTGAAAACACTTTTTTTTTTTTAAATAGCTTTTGGACTGGTGTGAGTTGATATGCTTTTTCGTGAGTTTTTTAATGTGAATGGTTTTATCTTTTGTTTTGTTTTTTCTTGTTTTGTTTTTGTACAGCACTTTGGGCAAACTTTCTGTTTTTTTAAATTTGCTATATAGATAAATTGGATTTGGATTGTAGTCACTGAAGGTGTGGAAGTAGAGAAATTACAGGATGACCCCAACCTCAGCAACAAGCCCACTTTCAGCCCCGACTAAGTGTGTTTGCTCCTGGAACTGTGTCTTCATTCCACCTATTTTACATACAAGGGTCAGTACTACAGGCAAAAACATGGGTGCGCCATGGGTTCCCCAGTTGTCGTCTGCTCTGGCCCATGGAAAACAATTCGCCATGGCTGCTGGTGTCTCTAGCTTCACATATCTCAAGCTGAGAATTATGACAACCCACAAGCAAACTCAGGGAAGCAAATTAGATTCTAATGAAAAAATGAGCCGTTTATTTGTGGCTGATGAAACACGCAAAACAAAGGGCAAAAGGAAACTAAGACTAAACTAACAATAAACTAAACTGGGCAAAACTAAACACTAAAGGCTGAACACTCAACAGTGAGAACATGAACACTGAGTTCTTTTTTGCTGAGAGAAGTTCAGGAGACAGTCTAGCAGTTCACTGTATTTTAGTGTCAGGCAGTTAAAGATTCTGGTTGTGCAGCTGTGGACTTCTCTTTGTCAGGCTGTCTGCACACAGAGAAGTTTAGCACAATTCATAATTCAAAGTATAAATTAGACACATGGAAACAGGAAATAATTGTGATTGGCAATTAATTGGAAAATGCAGTGGTTTAGACTTTGCACTCCCTGATTTTGTTCTCCACAAGCAGGAAAATTCATATGAAAGAGGTAAACGTGGGATTCAGCAGGTGGGGGAACCCTAAAAGCACTTTTATTGGCTCACAATAATTTCTATTGAGAGCACCAGTAGATGTTCTTAATGTACAGGCTGTGATCAGCTGATCTGCTGCTCTTTGTGGAAATGTACATCTGAATTCAAACAGATGTGAGCAGATGTTTCATGAGTTGTCCTGGTCGATTTCCATTCTCTACACCAGGGGTCCCCAATCCCAGTCCACGAGGGCCGGTGTCCCTGCACGTTTTAGATCTCACCCTGGGTCAACACACCTGAATCACATGATTAGTTCATTACCAGGCCTCTGGAGAACTTAAAGACGGTTATTTATCCATTTAAATCAGCTGTTATGGATCAAGGACACATCTAAAACCTGCAGGGACACCGGCCCTCGTGGACTGGGATTGGGGAACCCTGCTCTACACTGACAGTATTCTGCTTATACTAACTTTATACTAGCTGTAACCCTGATAAATTTACAGCACTTTTTACAGCATTTGTGAGAGAGCTGCCATTAGCGGTGAACCACAGACGGGTACCTAGCTCGAAGGAGTGTTTCTTCGAACTTTTTGAACTATTCTGACTGTTTTTTGGGGGGTTTTTGGGGGACAATTCCATGTGTGCTGTGTAAGGAGCTGCCATCGTGGATCTAAGATGCTGTTGCTGCTGTGGAGGCCTTCTGCGTGTCAGGACGCTGACACGTTGACGCCTGCCGTACCAGGAGGGCGGTAGGGGAAAAAACAAAAGCAAGTCCACCTGAAAACTACCTTATTATTTTCTTTGCTACTTTTCTTCACCTGAGACTCAGGTTGTTTTTTGTTCTCAAACCCAGATAAACTAGTAACTAAATGAAACTGACATCATAAAAAACTGAAGATTGACAACCAGTAAAAAGTCAAGTGGTACCACATTTTCCTTTCTTTTTCCTTTTCTTTGGGGGTGTTGAAATATTGTATTTTCTTTCTTGTCTTACATCCATTTTGGTTGCTTCAATTATTTTTGTGATGTATTTGAGTTGGTTACTTTATTTGAAGGCATTCCTTCAATATGCAAAGGGAACTGAACAAAATATTTATATAAAGCTAGCTTTTGTTTCCTAAACCTGTGGTCCTGTGTGTTATTTGCTCTTGCGGAGTCTGCTACTGCCAATCTCCTTCCCAAACCTAGTAGATCAGTGAGCGAGGAATCTGAGGAAACCTGTGATAACTCTGAACTAAACCTCTCCACTAAACAGCCACCACAAAACAACAAAAGAAAAATCCAGTCAATAGTCCAACCCCCGGTCCAGTGGCAGCAAACAGTTCTGGCGGCCGACCCGCAGGACAGCAAAACAAGCGGGACCTGCTGTGGGTTAGGCAGTGGCGGCAAAACAGTTCAGGTGGCCTACCTCTAACCCCTCGATGAAAACGCAGCAGCTCCGGCGGGCGGCCACGGTCCGGCAGTAGCGGTGAAACGGTTCTGGTGGCGGCGGCGCTGCTCCTCCGGCGGCTTGCCCCGGGTCCAGCGGCGGCGGCGCTGCTCCGGTGAGCAACAGCGAGGTGTGGCACATGGCCTATGACGCGCTGGTCGTGGATGGCGTGGAGGGCGCGCTAGACGTGGGCGGCGTGGAGGGCGCGCTAGACGTGGAGGTCCCTCCGGCTCGCTGACCTCCAGCTTCGGCTGAGCGGGTCCCTCCGGGTCGCTGAGCTCCTCCGCCTGTGGCATGTGCTCCTGCTCCGGCTCGCTGAGCTGCTCCGGCTCGCTGAGCTGCTCCTGCTCCAGCTTGCTGAGCTGCTCCTGCTCGCTGAGCTCCGCAGCTGGCGGCGCGGGCTCCTCCCACTCTCCGAGCTCCTGCTCCGGCTTGCAGGGCTCCGCAGCTGGCGGCGCGGGCTCCTCCCGCTCTCCGAGCTCCTGCTCCGGCTTGCAGGGCTCCGCAGCAGGCGGCGCGGGCTCCTCCCGCTCTCCGAGCTCCTGCTCCGGCTTGCAGGGCTCCGCAGCTCCCGCTCGCTGAGCTCCGGCTCCCGCTCGCTGAGCTCCGGTTCCCGCTCGCTGAGCTCCGGCTCCGGCGGCGGTGCTGGCTGCGGCTCGCTGAGCTCCTCCGCTGGCTGCGCAGGTCCCTCCTCCGCTGGCTGCGCAGGTCCCTCCTCCGCTGGCTGCGCAGGTCCCTCCTCCGCTGGCTGCGCAGGTCCCTCCTCCGGCGGCGGTGCGGGCTCCTCCCGCTCACTGAGCTCCTCCGGTTCGGGCTGAGCAGGTCCGGGTGGCGACGTAGCAGGCGGTGAAAAAGATGGCAGAATGGTGGCTGCAGGCAGATGAGACGACGGCGGTGCTACAGCTGCAGATGGTGAAGCAGCGAGTGGTGTGGAGACCTCTGACCGAGGTGATGTTACCTGCGCTGTCGGCTGGCTTACAGCAGCGTCAGCAGCGTCATCGTCCACTGCAGACATAAAAACAGATGGTGAGGGAAATGGAAAATTGTCCGTACTACTCACCACAGCCGGCTCTTGAGACGTCCGGGAATTCGGCTGCGGTGAGGAACGTCGTTTCCGTGTAGACGTCGGGGCCGGCGTGTCAGGTTGTGAATCCACCAGCTGTCTGGGCTGGTGAGCAGCCTGAGTTGGAGAGTGGAGGTGGAGGGTTGAGAGCAGGAAGTCCAGGACTACTGAATTGAAGGAGTCCACCAGCCAGGGGAATTTAAACAGCGTTTCCTGTAGCCGTCTCTCCACGGTGCAACGTAACACTTCCCCGGGCTTCTCCCACCACAATTCACACAGTCTATAAACTCTGTCCATAACCTCCCTCCTGAGCCTCTCCTCAGAGACCGCTGGGTCCATGCCTGGCTGGATCATTCTGTCACGGTTTGGCATGGCCAACCGTGGGGAAGTGAGGAAGGAGGACCCAGGCGCGGTGCTCTATGTACAAGCAGTGCGTTTATTTACAGTGGTAAGGAAAATAACAATAAAACCTCTGTGCACTCCCGTGACGTGTCCTCTTCCCAGTATCAGTGTCCCTTCTCCCCGCTCCTTGGTGTCTGAGCACCCCGTACTCGCTGTCCTCTTGTCTCCCCGCTTCTCCTGGGGAGATAACAAACAGGCAGCCGTAAGACACACACAATGCGGAAGAACAATCGTACTGACTGACCGAGAGACTAACGTGAAGTCACGCAATAATCCAGCGTCGGAGAGAGCTCCACTACACTCTCAAGTAGCTCCTCCGACGAGGCCTGATCAGCTGCAGGTGTGTCACGGTCTTCAGGTGTGGCCAATCACCTGCCAGGGCCACACACACACACACACACCTACATACACATATATCTACAAGCAGGGAGAACGAGGGACAGCAACACCAAATATACATATAATATCACAGGTCCATGACTGCCCAGGGATCCTGGGTCGCTCAGACCCAGAACCCTGACATAACATAGTTAGTTTGCCTCAGTTTGTTTTGCAGCATATTTCACAATATGAAAAAACATAATGTCATCTGTAAAGACCCAATAGCTGGTTTAGAATAGAATAGAATAGAATAGAATAGAATAGCCCTTTATTGTACATGTACACAATTATGGAAATTATTATCTGAAAACATGAGGACGTATATGTAAGCTTTACATTTCCAGTTTATCAAATCCCACTGATCTGATAAAATCAGTCCTTATCTTTAAGTCAAAGCTCTGTTCTTCCTCTCCTGTCCTGTCTTTCTTATCTTTCTCCATCTCTGAGTGAAGTTAGCTCTCTTTATTTTCTCTCTCTGTGAAATACAGCAGCTGGAGCTTTTGCTAGCAACACACTGTGCAACAAAATGCACACAAATAGTCTGTGTCTTTGCTGATGTTTGTTGAGCTGATACAATAGCTGCATGTGAAATTACCTTACCCTGAAAAAAATGTCATTCCCTTTACGCTCGCTCTTCTTTTGCCATGCTAGCTAGATGCTGAAGTACTGTGATTGAAACTTACAGACACCTGCAGTTGTTCTGGTGTTGGGTCATAAATAAAGAAAACACAACCCACTTAAACCCCTGACTATGGCACATGACTGCCTCTTTCTAAATACAACATCGCCTGGTGATTAATAAATGAATAGGATAGCCTTTTGTGTTTTGTGTGAAAAGTTTTTTAAAAAAATACTCAAGTAAAGTACAGATACCTTAAAATTCTACTCAAGTACAGTAATAGAGTATTTGTATTTCCCACCTCTAAATACATGTGTGTGAATAAGAGGGAAACAGCTGTAACAGCAAAGCAAGCAAGGAACAGGGCACAAGACAAGTGAAGAGGAGAGCGCAGGCAAGGTGGAGTGGGTGAAGACAAGTGACAGGATAAAAGAGTGAAAGGGAACGTTTACAAGACGGTACTGAGATCTGCTCTAAGGTCTGGTTTGGAGATGGTGTTAGTAACAAAAAGACAGGAGGCAGAACTGGAGCTGGCAGAGTTGAAGATGTGTGACCAGAATGGACAGGATTAGAAAGTATATCGTTTGGACATGTACAGAGGAAGGATAGTGGATATACTGGACAAAGGTGGATGGATATGGAGCTGCCACGAAGGAAGAAAACAGGAATAGCACAAAAGAGATTCCCGGATGTAATGAAGGAGGATATGCAAAGGGTTGGTGTGAAGAAGAAAGGTAAAATGGAAACAGATGATCAACAGTGGCGACCCTTAAAGGGAGCATCTGGGAAAAAAAAGCAGCAGCCAGGTTTTCAGATAATGTATCACGTTTTTCCATTCTGTTTCGAAACTACAGTAAGCACTGCTATAAGTAAATTTAAGGCTTAATTGTTGTCTGCCAAGGATACATTTCGTCTCAAGAATCTTTGTGTGTCCGTCAGTGGTGATTTGGCAACAAGCAAACTTGGATGAGTGGAGCTGGTGGGGCGTGAGCAGGCAGGTGAGTTCTTTCCTTTACAGGTTTTGGAGTTTCCAAGCTGACGCAGCAAGTGTGGCTGAAGGTTTTCACACGTTGAGGGATTCAGGATTTCCAGAGAAACTAATTAACTCGAGCATGAGACAGGTAGCATCCTGGCAAAGAATTGAGGCAAACTCCAGCCCTGAAATACCCTGCACACGATGAGTTGATCTGGTACAGGGGTGCAATAGACAAACCAGATTGGAAACTCTACCCGCAGGCAGAGCAAGCACCTGGTGCCAATCTCACCTCTCCGCCTGTGGCTAAATAACAGAGAAGTTAAACACAAATCCTCAACATGACAATGATCATCTGTAAGTTGGAGAATCACAGTTATTTTTCATAATTTTCCATATTTTCTCTTGTTTGATTATTTTTGAGCTTGACTTTTTCTTCAGTTTTGGCCATTTCACCTGCACTTGAAATATGCTGTACGTTCTTTTATTTTTCCATACTAAGAATTTTACTGCATGAAAATCTTTTTAATTCTTATTGAGGAGGGAGACCTGAAAAAACGACATGGGTCTAGTCACTTGTTACACTACTCACATAAACTAGTCAAAAAGAGTGTCTTCACAAAGGTTCATTAAGGCTTGGATGGCTTTCAAACCTCCACCAATTCTACTGTAATATTTGGACCAGCATTAGATGTGTTTATGTGTGACCTATTTTGTAATAGATTTGCTTTTCCCGGCATGTCAGTTTTCTGAGTGATGATGCTGGGTCTGGAAAAGGTTAGTCAGAATGAACTTTGGTTCATTTTAGAATTAATCAAACTGAAATTTACGTAAATAGTCTAAATTGTATTATCTGTCCAGATCCCTCTTCTGCACAGACCCCTAGATCTTCTGAAGTCTGTGAGACAGTATTAAACAGTAAAATGTTTTACTCTATGTTCATCACAGTGAATTATCAGATTAATTTAAAAGAGAGATAAAAAATATTATCTCCTTAAATACAATTTGTTCTACATGCCTCAGAAGTAATTGGTCACCAGTGAGCATTTTATTCATTAAGAAATCATCAGACACTTCCAGTGGGACAGTAATACAGTCCTATATTTCTCCAGATCCAAAAGAAGATGTAAAGGCAGACTCATGAAATAGAAATGCAGAACATGGTGCCACCTTATTTACACCACATGAATGAATGTTCCAATTTAAATGCAAAGTCCTGAGGTGGAGGGAGGCTGTAGATCACACTGACATTTTGGGACATTTTACCTCAAGATTTATAAATAACATCCAATGTAATTACTCCTCTTCAAATGAGTTTTTAAAGCTTACTTGTCATGGCATATCCTTATAGTAGTGTTTTTATTGCCTAAAGTCTGTGTTATTCTTACTCTGTGTAATTACTTCTGTCGTCTGGCTCATCAAGAAAATCAATGACTGAACAGGATGCTTTCTCAAGATTTCAGCTTTCTACAATGTACCTGTAAACTATGGAGGGCCTCAGGTGCCAAAATGAATTCATTAAATACACCATTAAACAATTAATTCAATGTGTCATTAATCAATTAAAATGGGAAATAATTCATTATTCATATATATTCAGCCTCTGTCATATTCTTGTCAATATTATTGATATTTATTATAATCACCTCTGTAAATTATTGATATTTATAATTGAGCAATTAGTCTGTTACTGTTACTGTCCTGGACCAACTGTAACCCACATAATTTCCCTAGGGATTAAGAAAGTATTCTGATTCTGATTAATTAAACATATTTTAAAAAGTAATTTAATTTCAATTCTTTTCATTTATAACATTTAATAAATTATTTATTTCTATTAATGAATGACACTTTTTTTTAAACAATTTAATGATGGATTTAATTAATTAATATTGGGACTCTTGGCACTGTTGCTGTGTTCATGAACTAATGTTATCTGTCAATCTCACCCATCAAAGTCAGCGGGCAGAGCTAACACTGTCACTGAAGCCTCTGATTGGTTAGCGTGCAATTTGGGATTCTGTTCTACACTGTAACAAAAGTCAGTAAAATATACAGCAATACACCGTCAAATTCCAACGGTAATGGAGCGTAAAACCAAAAACTTCCTTTTACTGTATTAAATAGATTGAATAACCGTTAATTGTGAGACTGGATAAAACTTTGTTTTTTACTGTAATAAAATGTTGAAATTATAAATATTGTCTGTGAAAACAAAAAAATATGCATACATTTTACAATTAAATATTGTAATGTTGAAAATGTCTGAAACACTTAGATTTTACGGTATTATTTGAGTAAAACTACATATTTTGGGGTTGTGCACATTGGAATTCACAGTATAAAGCTGTAGATTTTTAAGCAAACAAAAACATTCATTTTTACAGAAGCAAGATGTTAAAAAATAGGGTCCACTGTAATAATACAACCAGTAAATACCATTTTAAAAAAAAGGAAATATCAGCAGTTAAAGACAATAAAATTGATAGTATTTTTTTTTATTTTAAAATTCAGATACTGATATACAGATTAAAAGTTAGGCCTGCAGTTTATCATTGTTAACCTTCTGATAAAAAAAAATCAACAGCAAAAGAAGATGTTAAAAATAAAGTTCATGGTTGTGAATAAAATTGATTTCAATAATCTTTTTTAATTATTATTTTAAAACAACTTTATGTTGTTGTGTTTCACGCCATATTATCAGACCACCTTAAGTGGGTCCGCCTTAAATTTTGAGTTTGTGTGATCGCTGTTGATTGGTAGCTAAACTGCTGGTAAACTGTGTACAGACGTTTTACGTTCGAATTGCAGAGAAAAAAAAATTCTGGTAGCAACATTGTGCAGTATGAGCGAACCATTTCACCAAAAAAAGGGGAAGCAAGGCAAGACGTGGCTGCAGCGGTCTGCAGACGTGACTTCTGATCAAATTCGAGCCTCCTCCTAAAGAAACAAAGAGCGACGTTACATTGCGGGATGACGTCACCTGAAAATGACCAATAGCGCGGCGCGCTGCTGAGCTGTGTGCCAACCGCTCTTTTTTTCATGCAGGAGACTTGGCTTCGCTAACGGACACAGTTTTGAACTCCTATATTAGCGCCATTTATGGCTGCTTGGACCACAGCATCTTCGGAATTTGTAGACATCCTGGCAGCTTACAATTAGTTCGAGGTGAGGTGAGTACATGCAACTTCAAGTTATCTCTGTTATAAAAATCCACCAGCCCAGCGTTTATAGATAATTTTAGCAGTTCGTTTTTTATGAGTGAGGTTGTGAATTAAGTTAGCATTTGTGAGTTGAGTTAGCATTACTGTCGCCAGGAAAGCATTGCTCTGGATTAGTTTCTGTGTTTGGCTGCTTAATTTGCTAGGGAGGAATTACCAAAGTACATGGAGTTATGTTAATCTGTAATTTCTGTGGTAAGGTAGTTCAGTCATCAAGGGGCTACGTGCTTCAGTGTAAACTGCATCGGAATGAGCCACGTTGTTTCTTTCGGTGTAAATATTTAAATATAAATGTAAATATTTTACACATTTCTTTGTTGTCTGTCTCTAAGTCTTATTTTGTCTTTATTATGATTAAAAAGGTTTGTTTTGTTCCTGCCCTTTTCAGACACTGAATTTGAGCAGAAACCATAAGGATACTCAAAGGACCTGTGACTCTCAGGAAATGGTGAGATTTCAGGTCATAATCTTTTTTTCTTTTTTTTCCCATTAAATTCATTTTCCTTTTTCCCTTTACAATATTGCTGTTTTCTTTTTGTAAACAGCATCAAATGAGAGGGACAGATGAAACAGTTTCAAGACAATGGCAGGAAAAACATGCTGAAGATTGAAACAAACCTTGGCTGGAAATATTTGGTATGTGTTTTACCGTAAATCAAATTGTTGAAAAACATTCAGCTACACTGCAACACAGGGAAACTTGATTTGCACTTATTTTGTTACTTTAATTTCTTGTCTCATTATTTTTGTCAGTTATTATTGTTTATGGTGTATGCCCTTCTTGTTTTCTTTCTGAATGCAGAAGGTATCTAGCCAGTCCACAATGAAAGCTTCGGTGCACCCCATGAGTCTTCTGGCAGAAATGATGGCACCTGTATTCTTTGGTTTCCCTAAACATCACACCCTGCCTGTTTATACGAGGCTCTTCAATTAAGTCTGCACCCAAAGATTCAATAAGAGGTAAGCAGTGGTATTATTCAAGTGAGCAGTTTCATACGCTATAAAATGTAGATTGAATGATAGGTCTCATCACCATGCATTCAGCCATTAACTTCAAGTTCTATGATTAGGGCTGTTCGATATAACGATATATATCGGATGATTTACACTATCGTTTGTTTCGTGCTGTCACAAAATAAACTGTTTACGGCAGTATTTTTTCATTGTTTTGACGGTCACTGTAGTGGCTATATTAATTTCTTAAAGTTCTCTCTTTCTCTTATATTTAATATAACCACACTACAGACGGACAAGCCCCTGTTTTTATGCGTTGTGGTTAGCAACAACGACGGTAACAGCATCGTTTCACAATAAAAACCTTTCACAATAAAGCTCAAGATCCTGTTGAGACTTTTCAAAATAAACTGAATCACGTGAAAGAGCAGATTATTTACAGATGAGAAGTAAAAAAAGAGCCAACAGTTGTTTAAAAAATAAACCTTAGACTAAAAGGTTAGAACAGGCTTTTCCCCGCAGCACGCCGTGTAATAAATACAAAGAAAACGGCGGCCATTACAACTTATATCTAAAAATGTATAGTTTCATGCATCGGTTAAAACACTCGACTCAAAGTACATGACGCGCAGCTGGAAACACTTCCCGCAAGACGAGCTGCCCGAGATTCACAGAATTTACAGAAAATGTTACATTTTTGTGATTTATATCGTTATCGGGACGATAGAATTCTTATATCGGGATATGAGATTTTGCTCATATCGCACAGCCCTATCTATGATAAATCAATAGGAAACTTAAATACGTTTTCCAACAAATTGTGATTGTGATTAGGGCTGGGTTGTCTATGTATCACTTTTACATAAGTAGATTTAAAGGATAAATATTGCCAAAACGCAACCTGGGCTGTTTTTTTTTTTTACTGTATTGATTTTGATGCGCTCAAATTTATGACCTGGCCCCCTAGTATTCCCATTCACTGGCTATTGACCACAAAACAAAATCAAGGTCAATCTCAAAAACGGCTCATTTGTCGTAATTATGCTTTTAGATATATGTTTGTCTCGTTTACAGTAAAAAAAAAAAACCAGCCCAGGTTGCATTTTGACAATAGCTATCCTTTAAGAACTGTATATTTTACACTTAAGAAATCATTTATCATTAGATCTGTTTTTGGCAGCACATTTTGTTCATTTCTGTGCATTTTGCTCAAGCACTGATCAAACTTTGTCCATTTTTTGCTGCAGAGGGGATCCTGCCAGTCCAAAGTGAACTCCTGATGGACATTGAAGTACTCCTGCAGAGCTTGTATCTTCGACACCATGCGCATTAGAAACTCCACTGAGTCCTAGGCAGGACCCAATGACTCATTACTATTGATAGGTCAGGGGCAGGTAATATTTTGTTTCATGTTTATTCATTCCTCCATGGATTACCAGCCATATATATGGACACATGCTGTATTCTCAAGATCTATGCTGTTTTGTAGGAATAGAGAAAATGATATGTTTAGTCTGTTTTCAAATGGTATGTCAAATTTTCTCATTGTTTATCAGTAATATTCACTACCTTGGTTATATATGAGCATCTTTAGGTTTTTCTATATTTAGCGGTTGCAAATGTAAAATTTACGGTAAACCATTTATGTTCCTCATATTGTACTGTATTTTTAGCGGTAAAATACCGGCAGCTGTGGTTGCCAGGAATTTACCATAAAATGTATCTGGTCAAAATAAAATGCTGTAATTTGTTATACAATTTCACTGTGTTTTTTACTGTCAAAGGTTTTAATAAGGTTTAACATATTTCTGTTATTTTTACAGTTTTTTACAATAATAGGGTCTATCCTATTACTGTTAAATTAACAACAAATTACTGTAAATATTATTATATTATAACTTTTTTTTTTACTGCAAATATCCGTAAAAAGCTATGGAAAGTTGCATTTTTTACATTAAATTGCTGTATAATTGACAAATATATTTGTTTTTTTCTATCATGATTTTGGTAAAATAATATGTTGTCTACCTTAAAATTTAGGGTTACAAAACCAGTATACCGTATTGTCTTTTACAGATTCCACATTTTTTTCACGGTATATTCCTGGCTACCACAGCTGCCGGTATTTTACCGTAAATTTGACAGTTTTTTTTTTACAGTGTACCACGCTGGGTCAGCAGAGTCTAATCGCCAAATACACTAATTTCCCTATCACAATAAATCATATTCAATTTTTCCAAGTGACCTCGCCTTATTGAACTAAAACCACTGAATGAAGCACAAACTGCATTGGAATGAGCATGTATTAATTTGGTGATTTAGAAAATGTATAAATGTTGTTCTACACAAACTGGCAGCGAAGAGATGCTGACTCTGATCTTAAGTACTGCCTTCCTGATTGCCTCAGATCTCCATCAGTTGAGCTGAGCAGGTAGAATAATGATGACTCCACCCAGAGGCAGATAACAAGGAACACAGGTAAACAGTAGAAAAACACAGGATGCTCGCGTGGACCATGACAACATATTTGCTGCCAAGCACAGTCTCTACACCAAAATTTGTGTTTTCTTATTTATTAATTTAATTTTAATTTAAGTTTTTTCAGCTTGTTAAATTATTTGTTTTTGTGGTAAGGTAGCATAGGCAAATTCGAATTATTACATTTTTTGTTCTACTGCTAATACAGCAAGAATTAGAACAGTGAAGTTTATTTTTCTGTTAATTAATATGGCTCCTTGTGTAAGGAGTATCAGAACCTTTGAGATGCATTCTTTCTAAATACAGAGTCTCTGTGGCTTTTAAGCCCCAAAACTGCGCCAAAAATTGGTCCACCCCAAGGATCGGCTCCCCCGACACGAACAGAGTAACATAGTGTACGCTGTTAAGTGCCAGGAGGATTGCCAGGATTTATACATTGGGGAAACCAAACAACCTCTGGCGAAGCAGATGGCACAACACAGAAGAGCAGACATTCCCCAACTCTCTGTGAATGGGACTCGTAGCCATTGATCAGTAGTCTTTGATCAATGATCTCCCAACCTTTTGAGATAAGAACCAGTCCATTTTTATTGCTGACCATAGATATCGTCAGCAATAAAATGAAGGTAAGCTGTGGTATTTAAACAATGCTTAAGTGGTACTAATGGGCCCATTGTTTGCTAAGAAAATATTCCCCACACCATTACACCACCATCAGCCTGTACTGTTGATATGAGGCAAAATAGATTTCACATTGTTTACACAAAATTCTGACCCCACCACCAGAATGTA
This sequence comes from Pelmatolapia mariae, assembly GCF_036321145.2. NCBI lineage: Eukaryota > Metazoa > Chordata > Actinopteri > Cichliformes > Cichlidae > Pelmatolapia > Pelmatolapia mariae. The sequence goes on along the minus strand of NC_086245.2, from coordinate 32,996,090 downwards.
GCAGTAAGAATTGAGACTCATTTTACCAGTTTGATGAGCTCCTGCAAATTGTAGTCTCCGTTTCCTGTTTTTACCTGAAAGGAGTGGCACCCATTATGCTCCTCTGCTGCTATAGCCCATCTGCTTCAAGATTTAATGTGTTGTGCGTTCAGAGAATGCACTCTCTGTCTGGCTATTCTCATCTGACTTCTGGCATGACCAATGCATTTCCCCCCGAAAAAACTGCCACGATATTTTCTCTTTTTAAATTACTCTTTTGTAATGCTCAGTTTGAACTTCAACAAGTTTTTTTGACCATAGCTACACGCTTAAATGACTTACTGCCATGTAACTGGGTCACTAAATATTAGCGTCAATGGGCAGTTGAGTGGGTATAACTAATAAAGTGGCTGATAAGAGTACACCAGGGGATCAACCAGTTACACACAGTCCTGCTTTGCCATAAATCAACCTGTTTGCCCAACTAGAGGACCAGTCAGGGTCACATTGGAATTAAATGGGTAGTCCATTAGCATGAATTTTGAACAGATTGGTGTTAAAATTAGATAATTGCATTGCTTGTGGGATAGATTAGCATCTTGGCAGGTTACAAAACAAATATCTGACAAACACAGTGAGTTCTTTTGGTTTTATTGTTTTTTCTTTGTTTGTTTATTTTTATTTATTTATTTTTGGGGGTGGGGAGGGGGGGTGTCTTTTACTCTTAGATGATATTTAATAAAAATATTTTGTTACAAACTCCTTCCAATCCTTCTTCATTTTTTGTTGCCATAGTACCAACTGAGGAATCCAGCGCATATGACAATGTCATGTTGGATTGCATTTTGAAAAATGACACAAAAGTTATACACAGTGCATTAAAATGCCTAAACTTCCATATGTGATGCACTGGAGTGAGACCATCCTCACCTCACTCTCTCTTAGTCTCAACTTCTGAAAACTTCTATTCTGATTTCCTTTTGTGTTTGGGGATTGTTTTGAGGTTTTAACTATAATAGTACATAAGCACTATAGGCATAAACCCTTTTTCTGCTTGAAAAACTGGTGCAATGAAGTGGCTGTGAAAAACTGGTGCAATGAAGTGGCTGTTATACTTCCACCTGGCCTGACGATCATTATCCCACTGATTTCAATGTCAGACAAAGTACTCAACACATTCCCTCCAACACTATCTGCTGCAAACAGGCTCCATGTTGATCAAAGTAGGGCAGGAGAGAAAAGGATGAAAATGCTGATAGTGATGATGACAGTGATCACTACTGTGATATCCTCAGTATTTTGATACAAGCTGATAAAAAAGGCCTCTTTCTGCACAATTCAGGGCCATTTTTCATCAAGAAAGGACAGCTGTAATCATCCCTTTTGCTTTCCTGTCCCATCCGTCTTCCCCTTAGCATGCATCAGGATCAATCTAGGTTCATTTATTTTAATCATCTCTTATTTGCAAAACTGACAAAGTCAAAAGAGGACAACAGAAACAAAGTTAATTTTGAAAATAAGTCAAAGTATACATTTATACTACTCCATTCCTTTGGAGTAACATTCACAGTTTTTTCATTAGAAAACATAATTTTTATTCCCCCCTCCCCATCTGTTTTAAATTAAATAAGTTAATTGTCAGCATTAGATTCTCTATGAAATTTTTTTTTTATCAAAAATATGCAAAAAAAAAAAAAAAAAATACAAACCTCAGACAGGAGCAATGATACAATTAAAAAACAATTAATTAACAATACATTTTGAATCCTATAACTTTTTTAATGATAAATTAAGTGTAATTTTGAATCTTTGAAAAATATATGTGGATAATTTATTTGTCCACCTTTTTCATATTGATACAGTGCACCCAATCTGATTGTTCAAACCTGATAAGTATTGTTATTCCACCATAATGTGAGAATGTTCATAAATAGATATTTTAAATGGAAATTTAAACTTTTACCATCCCCATGAATGTTCAGTGCTGTTGACATCAATTCCAGCTCAAATAGGTACATTTTTAGAAAAGTTCTGCATAACCATCTCTGATGTGCATAAACATTTTATCCCATTTATTTATTTTTATAGTCAGCTTTTTACACACTAACCTTTAGAGTTTAGAGTTCTTTTGTGTTATGAAGTTTTTAGCTTATGGAAATTTTGTTGTGCTACATACAAATTTCAAGCTATTTATTGGTTTTAGCTGTTGTAACAGGGATTTCCCAACTTTCGGAATGAAAAAAGTTATGTTATTCTATTGGTAATTAGTAATTAGTAATAGTAATTATTATTATTTTTTTTAAAAATACATAAATAAATAAAAATCCCCTAAATTGGATAGTCTATTATAAAAACTTGTATACAGTAAGTGGGGGCTGTTTTAATCATTTCTATGGTTCCAAAACTTAGCATTGGTTTTATAGTAGGCCTGCATGCACTCTATACACAATTAATGTCATCATTAATTAAATAAAGTTTATAAACTCAGATATTATTATTTTGATTCACTAGCTCTCACGTGACTGTCATATTGTACTACGTAACTGTCCTCATAGCAACAATATGCAGCCGTCAGTACGTCACCACGGTGTTCTCCATTGTCCATATACCATGCTTCTAATAGGAGACCTGTCGTAGTCAACGTGAAGTACAGAGTGAGTCCTTCCACGTTGTCATTTCTATATATAGATATATATATATAGTCAAATTGTATTTGCCGTCTGGCACAATTAACAATTATTGTTCCCTCAAACTGTTGCTAGTTAGCTAGCCCGGCTCTACTTTGTGACTAGTAGTGATGTTGCTGGTATGCTAAATGCTAATGCTGTTGTGTTTCACGTGCAGTTTTGCATTAACTTGGTCTGATGTTAACACATTAACTTGGATCTTACTTTTGAATGCTTTTAATTGTGTCCTTATATGTATACTAAGCGCATCACGAGCATCAGTGATTCAATTAGAACGTCATAATTTAAGTACAGCTAATAATGCTCAGCACGATTAGCTATGGTGCTTGACGGACCAAAATGTCTGGTAAGTGTACCTCTTAGGCTGTTTTAGACGACTATCGTAGATTCTTCAGTTAAAAAGAAAAACATGTATCGTTCGTGAAAACAAAACAGGGACCGCTTTTGATAGCCGTTTAGGCGCAGCGGTGCTATTTGTTTGCTAACAGTGTGCTAATAGGCAAGTTGCGTAGCTAAGAGCTGTACAAATCCCAGCATCAGAAAACCTAATGTCTGCAGCTGATTAACGTTGTGTTTCGTGTTGGTGTTGAAGGGAAAATAATACATAGGTTTACGCCACTATTTAAAGCCGCGTTTGAGAGAGAACTGTCCTTTTGATACAGGATACCCGAACGTTAAGGGCTAAAAAGTAATTGGACGTTTGGGTGCTGAATATTTTTTGTAGCAGCATAGATTGATTTGCATAAAGCACAAATTGAGTTTGCTTTAAATGTCTTTAAGTGTAACTCGCCGTCAATCTGAGGTGCAGACCGTACAGGTGAACTAGACCATCATTACAAAACAATCTCTACATTGAAGCAACTTTGTATTATCGTACACAACCTACCTACGGCACTGCGGTACCTTTGGTATTTTATAGGTATATATAAGGGTATGTATTTTCCTATGCCCAGGAGTTTTCAACCATAAAACTCCTACCCTTTCAAACACTTTTGTGGAGTCCTCCAAAACTCAGCAGCATGAAGGCCAATGCTGATTGATTGGCAAGTGGGATGAAACTGCTTCTTCTGTCCTGGAGTTCACCAGGAATGTGGGAGGCAAGAAAAAGATTATGTATGAAAAGAATATACTGCAGAAAACAGTATAGGCCTTCAAAGTCTGGAACTATCTTGCTGACAAATTGTCAGTGGCTCTCTTATAGACATTTTTCAGCCCTTTATGGACACTTAAGTTTACCCCAACTCAGACACTCCTCACAGTGTTACTGGAGCTTAAGGTAGTGGCATCCAGAGGCTAGATTCCATATTTGTAAGACTTTTTATGGCCGAGCACAATAACCTCAGTTTTATCTGAATTTAGAAGCAGAAAATTGGAGGTCATCTACCTACCTTTGAGACATTCCTGCAGTTTAGTTTAACTAAATAGTGTGTGTTATCTGTTTTGGATAGATAAAGTTGAGCATCACCTGTATAGCAGCAACAATGTATTCTATGCCTTCTAATGATACAACCTAAGGAAAGGATGTATAATGTAAAAATAATTGGTGCTAGCACAGAACCTTGTGGAACTCCATAATTAACCTTAGTGTGTGAAGAGGACTCTCCATCTGTTAGACAGATATGTTTCAAACCACTGCAGCGTACCTTTAATACCTATAGCATGCTGTAATCGCTGTAATAATATATTATGGTCTGCAGTACAGAACGCTGCACTTTACATATGGGCACATAACCACCATAATCTCCTTTTCATAGCCCAATTTTATTTGAAATACTATAAAATAAAATATTATCACTTTTATGCTTTGTAATGATCATTAGGCAATAAAGTAAAAACAATTTTGCATGGTTAAACATGCAACGCTTATCTGCTTTTTATAGTTTTTGTCTTCTAAGCTGTGTTTTTCTGCTCATGACATCTTACTCAAATGTTGCATTCTTGTCTGTTGGTTTCTGGGACTCCCCCATGTAGTGGACCGCAGTTTAAAGCGACGGCAGGTAAAACCACTTGCTGCCTCTCTGCTTGATGCCTTGGATTATGACAGTTCAGATGACAGTGACTTTCAAGTAGGAGATGCTTCAGGTAAGTATGGCCTTTGTGATGTCTAACAGTATTAAATACATGCATAGTTTTTTATTGTTCAGAAATGAACAGTCCAAATGGCTTGAGACTAATAAGCTTTTGGCTGGCTAACTTAAATGCAAACTGTTTAATTTAATTTAATTTTTTTTAGAAAAGTTGAAATGCTGGGCAAAATTTAAGAAAAATGCTATGACTTTACAGTATTATAAAATAAAATAATTTAAACCCGATATTTCATTTACACAACACAGCATATGAAATGTTGAAATGATGAATTTTAATTTTTTTATGCACAAGTCACTAATTTTGGAATAAAACTTTCCAGTGTAATTTTTTTTTATGAATTTCGTCATCGGTGGTTCATAATAATCCTAAATTTCAAGAATCTGAAAAATATCACATCAGGCTTTCTTCTGATGATTTTCTGAAATTTTCTATAGGGTTATTTTCGGGGCTTTGAGAGGACCATTCACAGACTTTATTGTACCCTGCTACATCGATTTCAAAACTAGTTTGGATGTGTGTTTGGAATAACTGTCCTGCTGGATAAAGCCGTTGCATCTCAGTTTTAACCGTTAAGCTTTTGATTTTAGATGAAGTTGAGGAATTTGGAGGAAGTCAATCTTCATCTTTCTATACTAGAAGATGATGCCCATGTGTGCAGCTGCACATTTTAGTCAAGCTTTAGATGCTGATTTTGAAGCAGGGACTTCTCTCTTGATTTGCACAGTCTCAGCCCACTGCCACATAAAACTTCAATGTGGACAGAGACTGTGAAGGTAATTATGTCGCAATATGTGAGAGCTTGTAGAATTTAAACATGTTCTTTTAAAAGAGAAGACGTTTTCTTCTGACAACCCTTCCAGACAACTCACACTGATTTTAGTCTTTTTCTAGCTGTACTGTCATGAACTTTAAAATTTCACACCCTAACTGGTGCCTGTGGAGTCTGAGATATAGGTTTTGGGTGTTTTGCAGTTTCTCTTGAGTATTGCCTGGTCTGATCTTGAGGTGAATTTGGCATGTCCGTTTGTGAGAAGATTGTGGCATTGTGTTAGCAGATACCTAAATGCTCCAGAGGTAGTCACCCTTGCTGATGATCAGTTAATTAATTTCATTAGTAGCACCTGGCTGCTACTTAACCTCTTAATTCCTGTGGAAACAGTAAGGGTGTACTTAGTTTTTTTTTTTAGTTTTTTGTTTTTTTTTTAGAATTTAACAGAGTCCTGTATAATCATATGACCCCCTATGAGCAAGCGCTTTGGTGACAGTGGGAAGGAAAAACTCCCTTTTAACAGGAAGAAGCCTCCAGTAGAACCAGGCTCGGGGAGGGCGGGCATCTGCCGTGACCTGTTGGGCATTATAAAAGAAAAATACATCAAAGGAGGCCCTAACCACAGAAGTCAAAACAAACACTGAGGAGGTGTATGAAGTTGGGAAATTTGTGTTTGTTTGATTATTTCTGTGCAATGAGAATGCTTCTTGACAGTAAATGTTATTCCATTTGAAAGCCTGTTTATTTACATGGTGCCTGTTTTGTAAAGGAAATGAAGTTGTGGGTACCACATTTCTTTACTTTTTGTACTAAGTTCAGTAATGCCAGTTTGACTGTAAACAGACCCTCCTCCACATTGTGGGTTCTGCTGAAGAAACAGCCAGACATTTCAGTGATCTCACAGACACTTTCTTCTCTGTTGTGACAGGGTCAGAGGGCACAGGCAATGGCAGTGATGAAGAAGGGTCCAAAGTGAGTGCAGGTGGTTCAGAAAGTGATTCAGATAATGCTGCTTCAGCAGATGATGGCATAGATGAGGAGGAGGCCAAAGACCTGGCTGCTGAGGAGAACTTGACTGAGGATGAGGAGAAGAGCAAACGGCAGCAATCGTCAGACAGTTCCACCAAAGACACTCCCACTGTCATCGCACCCAAAGGCAGACGCAAGACCAAGAAAATTCCAGAGCCTGCTGAAGCTGCTGAAACTGGATCTTCCTTAGTGTCTGCATCCAACAATGTAAATGCTGAAGAGTCTCAAGCTGAGCCCAAGAAATGGAATTTCCGCAGGAACCGCCCACTTCTGGACTTTGCCACCATGGAAGACCTGAACGAGATGGACGACTACGATAGTGAAGATGATAATGACTGGAGACCCACAGCAGGAAAGAAGAAAGGCAAAGCAAACTCTCAGAAAGGAGGCACAGATGAAGAGGGTGGTGAAAGTGCTAGTGATGACGATGACAACGATGACGATGATGACGACGACGATGATGATGATGATGATGACGATGATGGCGACGGCGATGATGATGATGATGACAAGGAAGATGGTGAGGACAACATTAATAGTAGCAGTGATAGTGACAAAGAAGCGAAGAAGTCCAAAAAGAAGACAAAGAGCAGCAGTGCTTTTGATGAAGAACTGACCAATGACAGCATGTCCCAGGGAAAGGGCAGCGAGGTGAGTACAAGATCAGACACGTTTCAAAAAGCAGTTCAAACCAAATAAACATTGTTAATAATAATAACTAATAAAATGTTTTTTGATGAACACCATTGTTGAGTGGCCACCCTTAATTACAGGATGAACACTCCCTTCTCTGTTGGTGGAAAAATGCGTCATGTCAACCAATCAAAAAATTATATTGTAACATGTGGCATTTGATTGCTTAGGAAGAGGGGGAAGTTTTGCGACATGTGTGTAGTGTTGTGTGGTAGTGTAGTTATTGGCTTTGTTTTGTGTGTCAAAACAATTACTCCACTACTGAATGTCACAGATGGTAGCCAAAAAGCCACCAAAGGTAGATGTAATGATGCAATGTCAACGCTGTCTCCGGGTCTAAAACAGGAGGAGTGATACCATCTGTTGTCAGGCCTGTGATGTGCTACCCTGTCTTGGTGTGGACAGAAACTATTTTTTTGAGTGGCAAAAATAATTTGTGTGGCATCATTTTGTAGCACCTGTTTTGTAAATAGTTCTAAATGGTTGTGGAAAAAAACCAAACAACAACCCCAAAACACCTAAAGCATGGCAGCATTTCTAGGTAAATATTATGTATAACTTTATTGTTTGCAAAATTTGTGCTTAAGTTTTAAAAATTTACAATTTATATATCAAGTTAGGAAAATAATTCGTGTTGTGGTTTTTATTAGTCTAAAATCTAACTACTCAGATTTTACGATTGGTTTTGTTTTTATGTGAGTTTAGGTCAATTGTGTTCATACAGTTTGTCAAAATGAAGAAAATAACTGTAAATTCAGACATGGTTGTGCTGAAAAGCATAATACCCGTGTTTAAAGGTGAAATAAAAAGATAAAGTCAAAAGTAGTCAAAAATGGCCAACTACACCCGGACCTCAGAGGATTAATGTGGAGGTGGAGCCCACCTACACACACACACACACACCACAAAGAGCAAAGAGGCAGAGTCATTATGAAACGCCGAGCTCAGGTTGAGTGAAGGAAAACACGGTTCTAGCATCCAAAACATTCTTGTAATTACTATTAAAACCTTTACTGGGTAAAAAAAAAAACCCAAAAAGAGTGGGAGGCGTTGAACAAAACACCCGATCAACAAACTCTGACATGAGGAAAAAGCGAACAAATCATTAAAAATATTGGCCTATCAACACAATTCAAAACTATTGCAACATCTTGTTTTTAGCAACACAAAAGCTTTGCATCAAAGTACAGGGCAAACTTGGATGCTGATAATGTATGCTGGCCTCTTTTCATTGCGGTCACATGCAGACACACATGTACAAGAGCTCATAACCATGAACACACCAAATCTCCCTCGTCCAGGAGATAAAACATTGTCAGAACTCTTTTTGCCTCCTATTAACATCATAAATCCTTCCAAGAAGATGAAGTAAAGCTACAGTTTTTATTCCTTAGTTTAGATTGCATATATGTCTTCTTTTATTAGACTTTAACCTTTGCCTTTACTTGAGGTTATTTATAGTTTTTTGTACTTAACAAAAGATTTTCTTTAAAAAAACACATTTTAATATGAAAAATAAATATAATCACAGATATTTTATGGAGTTAAACTATAAAAATTGCAATTTCTAAAATGTAAACCAGTGAGTTAATTACTCTAATAATTGCTAGTTGGAGCGCTAATCACGACCCATCCACCCATTTTTAGTGCTGGATGGATACGCAGATGCATGCTCTTATGGATGATTCCCTTGTGTTGGACAGTTCATGATAGTAACCATTACATTGTTTTTCTTAGCCTTCATGCGTTAATTATCGCACAGTTCGTGGTGTGTTTTTAGGTGATTGAATAAGTTAGTTGTGTTTGTTTGCAGTGCAGACACAATGCTACAGTACTTTTCTTGGTTAACATTGCTTCTGGTAAATACAAAGTATTTCCAGACAGTTAATGATGGCCCACTTCAAGTAATAAGCTCTTCAGCAAGCTAAAATTGTGAACAAAATTAAAATTTGATTAATTGTGCAGCTCTACTTTGTATCTAGATCGTTACCTTTTACAGTGATATTCCTACCTTCGTAAAAGTGTTTCTGCAAGATGTTGTAGAGAGTGTTTTTTTTTTTTTTTTTTTTTTTCTTCCAAAGGGAAACCTTCAGTGGTCATCTACATTATCCCCCAAGGCCTTCCAGTCCATTTACTGTTGCTGAGCTTACCAAAGTATTGCTTCTTTTCAAGACCTTACCCAGTTATTGATGTGGCCATTCATATCTCTTTAATTTAACAAAAGTAATACCAACTTGAGGAGGAATTAGTTAGTTAGCTGTCCAATTTTAGGCCTGTGAAAATTAGGACTGCAGTTATCGATTCTAGAACAAAGGATTGACTAAAGATGCTGTAAGATGGAGTATAAGCCAGCTTTTTTTCACGACATCCAGATAGGTCAGTTTACAAACATCTCGGTACAGTCTTCGTGTTCACATTGAACTTGAGTTGATGGTCAGAGTCCATTTTAAAATGCAGTCAACAGAGAATATATTTGTTAAGGAGGGTGGAGTGCCGGGTCTGGGATGAGTTCCTGCCCCAAGTGGAGGAGTTCAAGTATCTCGGGGTCTTGTTCGCGAGTGATGGGAGAAGGGAGCTGGAGATCGACAGATGGATTGGTGCTGCGGCCTCAGTGATGCGGACGCTGCACCGGTCCGTCCTGGTAAAGAGAGAGCTAAGCGTAAAAGCGAAGCTGTCAATTTACCGGTCGATCTACGTCCCTACCCTCACCTATGGCCATGAGCTATGGGTAGTGACTGAAAGAACGAGATCGCGGATACAAGCGGCGGAAATGAGCTTCCTCCGAAGGGTGGCTGGCCTCTCCCTTCGAGATAGGGTGAGAAGTTCAGCCATCCGGGAGGGGCTCAGAGTAGAGCCGCTGCTCCTCCACATCGAAAGGAGCCAGCTGAGGTGGTTAGGGCATCTGACAAGGATGCCTCCTGGGCGCCTACTGGGTGAGGTGTTCCGGGCATGTCCCACTGGGAGGAGGCCCTGGGGCAGACCCAGGACATGCTGGAGAGATTATATCTATCGGCTGGCCTGGGAACGCCTTGGTGTTCCCCCAGATAAGCTGGAGGAGGTGGCTGGGGAGAGGGAGGTCTGGGCTTCTCTGCTTAGGCTGCTGCCCCCGCAACCCGGCCCCGGATAAAGCGGAAGTAGATGGATGGATGGAGGTTGAACTCTTGTTAATAACAACATGTAATTTTTATTGTTCATTTATTAAAATTCTTTTTACATTCAATTCAGTTTTATTTATACAGCCCTAAATCACAACAACAGTCACCTCAAGGCGCTTTATATTGTAAGGTAGACCCTACAATAATACATACAGAGAAAAACCCAACAATCATATGACCCCCTATGAGCAAGCACTTTGGTGACAGCAGGAAGGAAAAACTCCCTTTTAACAGGTAGAAAACTCCGGCAGAACCTCCCTGAGCCTGAGAGAAGGAAGACAGGATAAAGACATGCTGTAGAGGAGAGCCAGAGATTAATAACAAGTGTGCTTTAATGCAGAGAGGTCTATTAACACATATTGAGTGAGAAAGGTGACTGAAAAAGAAAATACTAAACGCGTCATGGGAATCTGTTTTCTTGTTCTGTTATATGCTGGTTTAGTGTTTTATCTATTAAGAATAGAAACTCTTTTCAGGAGTGTTGTTAACGCCTGCTCCAAAATCAGAGATGATAATCTAAAATGCATATACCATTTATTAATATCTGTAATATCTAAGAACTTAATACCATAAGTTTGTTTTAGCTTATTTACAGCTGAACTAAATTTAAGGCTGCTGGCCTTTACATTGGCACCTTTGCGTGGTGCTCCATAATACCAAAGTATAACACGAGTTATAGAATGTCTGCAATCCAATGAGAGGTTTTGATGTCATCATAGTAAATTCAAGAGAATCAACTTCAACCGTTTCCATGAATGTCAGTCACTGGGTTTGTGACTCTGACTCTGCTCCCTGATTCCCCAGGGTGCTTTGCTGGATCGGTCCCAGACCTGGAGCACACAACACATTCTCATCTGCTGCGTTTGTCTGGGAGACAACAGCGAGGATGCAGATGAAATCATTCAGTGTGACAACTGTGGGGTGACAGTCCATGAAGGTAAGGTAGTTATTTCAGTATAGTGTGCATGTGCATGCATGTATGTAGGACGGTGGTGCGGTGGTTAGCACTGCTGCCTCACAGCAAGAAGTTCAAATTCACCATCTGACCAAGGTCTTTCTGTTTGGAATTTGCATGTTCTCTTTGTGTTTGCATGGGTTCTGTCCAGGTACTGTGGTTTCCTCCCACAATCCAAAGACATGCAGTTAGTGGGGTTAGGTTAATTGGTAAGCTAGGTAGCTATATACTCTTTAAATACTCTATAGCGTCACCAGGTATAATCGTAGTAGTAAAAAATAATAATAATGTTAATGAGCTATGAAAGACTTCCTGTAGCGGTTTTTAGGGCAGAAGAGATGAATAAGGCAGTTGGTGGATAGAGAGATGAATGCTTTCTCTATTAGCCTTCTTCCACTACTACAGACTCGCCTCTGTTTTAGTTGTTTTCCATAACAGTCAAGTATAGGGATGGGTATCGTTTAGGTTTTATCTGATACCGGTGCCAAACCGGTACTTTTGAAACGGTGCCGGTGCTTAAACGGTGCTCGAACCAATGCTTAAAGAATGGAGAACACAAACTTTGTCCAAAAACCTCTTATGTTTTTATTTTTAGAAGTCTCTTTTTTTTTCTGCAAAATGATAACCAAGTTAGCCTTTTCTGTTGATACAACATACCTCCTTTGGTTGGAACCGGTGCTTAAACAATGGCAAACACAAATTTTGTCCAAAAATCTCTCATGTTTAGCTGTTTGTTTTTTTTTGTAAAAAGATAACAATGTTAGTCTTTTCTGCAGCTATAGGGCATATATGGTATCACTCTATCAAACAAGAAGACAGCCGCATCTAACTACGACGGTGTTTGCTAGTTCACCCTACGTGCATTAATTTAATAACGTGGTTAGCCTACTCAACGTAAATTACACAGGAACAACATTAAGCTACTCACGCAGAGAAGAACGGCTGCTGCTGCCATCATCATCCGTCATCATTTCTGCTACACTGGCAGGGCTGGGGCCAGGACTCTCCTCTTCGGGTTCTTGGGGGATGTTGCTAACTCCGGTTCCGATAACAGGCACCACACCCGCAGTAGATGTGCTCGGTGTGAGGTCTCGCAGCAAGCTATCAAATATGGTGCATTTCTCGGCTTTTAAAAAAACGCTATGCGTCGCCAGGTGTTTCATCAGATTCGAGGTTTTACCTCCTTTGCACAGTATCACCTTAAAGCACTTGTTGCAGGCTGCTGAGATTCAAATAATAATTTGTATCAAATAAAAATATTTTAAATAAAAGTTCATTTTCAAGAAACCAGTATGAGATGACTAGGGCTTTGAAGTCTTCCTGGCAGTCTGCTATGACCTCTAGCATCAGCAAGACATTTTCACCCAGAGAGCTTCTGATCAGTGGATATTTTCTCTTTTTAGGAACATGCTCTGTAAACCAAAGAGATGGTTGTAAGAAAATCCCAGTATTTCAGCTGTTTTACTCAGACCAGCACCTCTGGGACCAGCAACCATTTTCAAGTAAACTTAAATAACCATTCTTCCCAATTAACATCAGTATGTCCCATTGCTAGGTTTGCTTAGTCTCCCAGCACATTGTCAATAGCAAGGATGAACTTCCAAGGGTCTTGTGCTCACCTCAGTGTTGTGAAGCCCAACAGCTGTAGGCTGTAATGGAGTAAACTTATATATAACCACTTGACTTTAATACCATTTAACCATATTCTGTTCAGTGAATGTCAACCTACAAAGAAAGAAGACTGCTGCTCCTACATAATTCTGCTTCATTTAAATAGTTTTTGGTCATCAGGCCTATTGAGTCAAGGTCTTTCTGATCACAAACGTTTCCATTACAAAATCCTGTTTTTACCCATTCTTCCTGTGCCAAAATGATGACTGTATTTAGATAATAAAAGTCTGGTTTTAGTCGGCCTATCAACACAATTTAAAAAAACAGGTATGTAGTTTGAAGTCTACACTTTCACTGCACATTGAAATGGGGAGATTGCAAGGGCGCAATGCTGCAATGTCATGTTTAATAGGTCATTAGATACCGATGCTACTCTGGTGGGTATGTGAGTTAAAGCCCTTGTTATAGGAAGCAAATGCTTGTCTCCTTTGCTGCTTTGCTTTGTATACACAGTCATAATAAAAAGGAAGTACATCTTCTGTTCAGTTCAGTTTTGCATGGCATGATGAGACTAATATCAAAATGTAAATATAATTTATTGTGATAATTTATTGATACACTGCTGCCAAAATATTGATACTTTTGTAACTTCTATTAACTATTTACTTTTATGCAGATTCTATGAAGTGCAAACATTAACATTATAGATATGATACAATATGGTATACAGCGGGTACAATAAGTATTGAACACATGACCAATTTTCTAAGTAAATGTATTACTGAAGGTGCTACTGACATGGTAAATGGACTGATTCTATATAGTGTTTTTTTTTTACTCTCCTGGAGCACTCAAAGCACTTTAATGATATGACATTCTCACCAAATGTTGGCAACAACCCATGCAATCCACACATGCAAAGAAATCAATACACAAAGTCCATAATTGATGTGTAATAATGAGAAATGACACAGGGAAAAACCTTTAGAAATGTAGTTAGTTAGACAACTGGGGACATGTTCAATACTGATTTGCTTTTTACTGTAATGGTTATTTGAGAAATAGCAGTGTAGGGATGTATTTATTTATGTAAATACGATTTGGTAACATTAAAAAAAAAACCCTATTCAGGCATCTATCTGCTCTTTGATCTTGTATCGTTGTTGTATTATTGAATCTTGAACTGTAACAAAGGACAAGGAGGGAGTAAACTTCTGTCCAGCTTCTTCAGCTGAGTGAGTGCAACCGCTTGGAAGCAAAATCAATGACTTAGTGAGTCATCTCTTTTGAATTGGAGTTCTCGGAGAAATACACAATTAAAGGTGGCCATGCATACACTCTCATTCAGTTATTTCCCCTCTTGTTGTGCTTTAAAGGGAGATTTAAAGGGAGCAAGCAGAGCTCATTTTAAGATAAACGTGTAGGTATAAAGCCTCCAATGGTGCTATGAAGCATTTTTTTTTATTTCTCTAAGTTGGTCTGTTAGTCTTGGGCACTCACATGTACACAGGTTATTTGATCCATTATCCTGGCAATGACATGCCTGCTGGATTTAAAAAGTGCAATTTCTTATGGCAAAGGTGCTGCATTCATCAGTGTTGAGCAGTGAAGAGTGAAGACTTGAGTTTGGAGAACGTAAATATTCACACATGCTTTATGCCACCAAATATGACATGGATAGCATAATAAACACTTTCAACTTGAAATGTCAGGACAGTCACTCAAGTGGGCTGAATTAACCTTTAACCTTGAAACACCAAAAACCTTTAAGGTAAAAGCATGACCTGTTCTACCATCTCGGACAGTCACACTCTTTAACAACACAAACACAGAGTAGTGAAGGATAAGAAAAGTGCTGATCACCAATTCTCCATAGGCATAGGCAGACACAAGATATTAAGAGCTGGTCTTAAATTTATCTTGTTCATATTCCTGGTTGATATTTTCCTTCTCTGGGACATGTTTAATCTCCATAAAAAGGACACAGAAGGGAAGCTTAAGTGGTTTGCAATAGAGGTTGATAAAGAAGAGGACATGGCAGCCCTTGCAGCCAGTTCTTATCATCATCTGGAAGGACAGATATGGTGTTCATTTTTCCAGACTGTTAAAATATTGAACTTAATTGTAGAAAGAAGTTGGGCATTTCAAATACTTGTGATTGCTTGCAGTCACACAATTTCTGATTCCAAAAGACTGTTTATCTCATTTGAAAAGTCTTTTCCTAAATATTGTTCATTTTTATGGCTCTAACAAAGATGTATCATTTCTTCACAAAGTCTAATCTTCGCATCTGTTACATTAACAATCTGGTAAGCTCAGAACTCAAAATGGGTGATGACTGTTGCTGTACTGAACCCCATAATAGATCGAACTGCTGTTTCTCCTAATAACATGGTATCACTGTACTTTTAAAACAGTACATGGAAGTGTGTGGTCTTTGCGATAGTTGAAGGTTGCGCCATCCAGATCATCAAGAATAAGTCTTAGGTTGGGCTTAGACTTGGGGAGAAGCAACCTGTCTCTGAGTAGACTCCTTTGATTATTTATGACCACATGCGGAGGATGTGGTCATAAATAATTCTGTCACCAGAATGTCCAGCTTCATGCCGGCCACAGAGCCAGTCTTCCTGATTAGTTTTTCCAGCCTGGATGAGTCCTTCTTTGCTGTGCTGCTCCCCCTACACAACACAGAATAGAAAGGTACACCGGCAACCACCGACTAGTAGAACATCCACAGGAGCTTCCTGCAGATGTTGAAAAACCTTAGCCTCCTGAGGAAATACAGTCTGCTTTGGCTTTTGTTATACAGGTGCTGCATGTTGTATGACCAGTCCAGTTTGTTGTCCACCCACAGTCCGAGGTACTTGTACATGTTGACCACCTCCACCTCCTCTCCTTCTATCTTAACTGGCACTGCACCTGGTCTGGACCTCCCGAAGTCCACATCCAGTTCCTTGGTCTTCAATGTGTTGAGCTGCAGGTGGTTTGTGTGACTCCATGTGACAAAGTTCCTCACCAGACTCCTGTACTCCTCTTCCTGATCATCCCAGATACACCCCATGATGGCTGTATCATCCGCAAATGTCTGAATATGGCGTGATTCAGAGTTATAGCTCAAGTCAGAGGTGTACAGGGTGAAGAGAAGGGGGGACAGCACAGTTCTTGTGGTGTTGACCACAGTGTCAGACGTGATGTCCTTCAGCCTGACATACTGTGGTCTGTGGAGTTTTTCCTGGAGCAGACGGGGCTGGATTGTATAATAGGCACTAGAAAAGTCGAGGAACAGGATCCTTACTGTGCCTTTTCCCTTATCCTGGTGCGAGTGAGCTCTGTGTAGGAGGTACAGAATAGCATCCTCCACAACGACATCTGCCTTGTTAGGCGAACTGTAGTGGGTCCAGGACATGTTGTACCTGGGGCTGGAGGAGGTTGAGAAAGAGCTGCTCTGGAGTCTTCATAAGATGTGACGTCAGTGCCACCGGTCGAAAGTCATTCAGCTCATTGGCGCGGTTCTTTTTGGGGACCGGAATGATGCAGCATGTCTTCCCCAGCCATAGACTGATGTTAAAGATTTGTTGTAGCGGCTCCCCTAGTTCAGCAGCACAAGCCTTTAACAGCCTAGGACACACCTTGTCTGGGCCTGCTGCCTTCCTGGGGCGAAACTTCGGCCATGTCCACACTAATACATTTTCATTTGAAAACACATCTTTTTCTCTCCAATTTGGCCTTCCGTCCACACTGAGATAGCGTTTTTGGTCAAGGAAAACGCAGCGTTTTGAAAACGCTCTCCAAAGCATATACATTTGAAAACGCCGTTTTGCGCGTTGCAGTGTGGACAGCGAACCCGGAGCCTTTTCGAAAACGATGACGCATTTTAGTCATGTGATGCAGTCGTGACCAATTAACCTAACATAGCGGAAGGCGTTATACAGCAGTTGTTTTGTTTGCGCTCAATTATTTCAGCCATATTAAAGATTAATATCAGTTTGTACATGCACCAAATAGCTTTTCTTCAATTTCTTTAATTCTCAATCGCTTTTGCATCTTTGTACTTTTGTGTTACTCGCAGCAACAACGCCACCTCATTGTTAGTCCATTTAAAAAACTCTGTGCTTTTCCTCGACATTTTGTCGCAACATTTCAGTTTCTGCGACAGAAATGAGGCGGGTTGAATCGTCTTGGTTAGGGATGGGTATCGAAAACCGGTTCTTGTTGAGAACCGGTTCCCACTGTTTCAATTCCTTGGAATTGTTTGCCGTTTTTGCAAATAATTCCCTTATCGATTCCAGTCGCCCCGAATGACGTCACCACGTTGCGGAGCGTCATTTACCTGGCAGGAAACACGGCGCTTCAAACGCTCAAAAGTTTGGTTATACTTTACGAGAACGGATGACAACAGGGCAACTTGCAAAGTAGATATTTCATTTAAGGGAGGAAACACTACGAATATGCAAAAGTATTTGCTCACAAAACACGCGATGACCTTAAATGAATGTCGTGTTTTTAATTCCGCTCCGGACTCGTGAATCTCAACCCAGCAGCAGCGGTAACGTTTGCACGTCCTCTCCCGTTAATGCGGCAGGTAAATAATCAACTAACAGTGCATATTATGTTAGCGCGATCTGCCTTATTACAAAACCTGCCATTACTGTGCGCTGCATTTAGGTGACCATGATGAGAGAGACAGAGTCTGGCTGGCTCAGATGCTGGCAGTTGTCGCTGCAGTCTACCGGTAGCGTCTCCTTTCAGGCCAGGATAGACGAATGTCACCGAGCAGTGTTTGTGGTAAAAGGCTTGCACCCATTTGCCACAGCAGATGCCCCCGATTTTCGGTAAGTGAATGTGTTTAATTGTAGGCAGGGACATTACTGGATATTCTTGTGTAATTGCTACAGAATAATTTATGTTATACTTTGTTATTGCTACAGAAGAATATTTATTTTATTGTTTTACATTTACAATTTTTTTTCCTGGGGACCCTGTGACACCCCATCGAAGAGCCGTAGGCTGTGGATCTCTTAAGATCTCACTGTTGGGTTTGCAAGGCCATGTTACTCCTAAATTTCTATCTTGTTCAAAGAGAAGATATAAAACAAAGTTCTAAGCTAATCGACCTTAGTGTTCTCCTTTTTTAAAAAGAATCGATAAAGAATCGAATCGTTAAACAGAATCGAAAATGGAATCGGAATCGTGAAAATCTTATCAATACCCATCCCTAGTCTTGGTTTCACGCATGCGCAGTACTGGAACGTAAGCGTTTTCGGCCTTTTCAATGTGGACGCACAACTCTGTGAAAACAGAGGGGCTCTGCAGTAGGGGGGGCGGGGGCGGGTTGAACTACCAAATAAACACATTGGTCCTCTCTTTCTGGCCAGACATGCAGAAGCACTTCTGCTATAATTTTGTTCGTATTTACCAAAATAAAAATGCAGACATAAGTGCACACATTAGTTGTTGACTCTCTCACTGAACTAACACAGCAAGTCCCTCAACATGTTTGTACTCTCTGCTCATGTTGCCTTCATATTAAATAATGTTTTGCTTTTTTAAAAACTTATTTAAAAAATTGCACTCAACAACAAACAAATCCTCCTTAACATAAAAAGTCACTTTAAGGGCCAAATTTGAGACCCCTGCTTTAAGACATTATCTAATACAGAACATAAATATCTCCCTTATGCAGATGGTTTGCCATTAATCCTTCAGGACCCCATTCTTCCTTGCCCCAAACATTTAAGGTTAGAGAGAAGTCTCCAGCTACTCTCTGAACTGGTCAAACTCTACCATTTTACCTCTTTCCACCAGTTTTCCACAAGAAAACTTAAATATTCTGGGATGAAGGTTAGGATCAAAGTTCACAGTTCAATTTCTTGAATACTGACAACTTAAAATCTATTATCCTATACTCAAAAAAATTCATAAATGCCTAACTCTCCAAATTCAGTACAGTAACTGCTGAATCATTGTCTTAAGAAAAACCTATGCAACATTTAAAAAACTTTGCTACTCTAATACATTAAGATACCTATCTATTCAATTCAATTTTATTTATATAGCGCCAAATCACAACTGCAGTCGCCTCAAGGCGCTTTATATTGTACAGTAGATCGTACAATAATAGATCTATCTATCTATATGTCTACAAAATCGACTGCCACCTGCTGGATTTCAAAGTTTAACATTTAACTGATCGTTTGTCTTTCTGAGTGTCTAGTAAGTTATGTTTTTTCTTCATTTTTCCTCAATATGAACTCAAATACTGATTTCTGGAATGAAATATACAACAGTAATTTGTGCAAAAATAAGAGTATGAACTCCCAACTCATATTATGAAGTGAGCCAAAAACTACACAAAATGGGATTCAGAGAAGTTTTATATGTGACTGGCAAGTGTGGTGTGGTACCATTGTGTGGATACCATCATACACTTATTCTTTGTACAGGTTACAAGTACATACCAATAGCACACAGAGGTTAGATGAGTTGAAACACACATTTTCCATTACACTGACGAACCTAGAACCTATCAAAACCTGGCCCATAATGTTTTTGTTGTCCAAAGCACAACTTTGCTTTTGTTTTGTTTTTCTGTTTTTATAAACAGGTTAAAACTGAGACTTTTGAGAATGCTACAGATCTCTATCTTGGTGTCAGACCTTTCATAACGGTTGCTCCCAGATTGGAACTTGTCCATCCCAACATTTCCTACCCCTATGACACAACCCTTTTTCCATGAGAAAATGGAAACATCAGCCTTGGCTGCCATGAGACAACACGGGAGACAAAAAAAAATCTAAGCTTGATTTTAATCCTTCATCTCCTGATAAGGCATGGCTAAGAGATCCAACTTTTTGTTAATGGACTCAAAAACACTTACCTGAATGTCGGTTGTGAGTAGGTCCTCGGTATCAGTTGACAAATCAGTCTTTCTAACTTTGTTGGGTTTTGTTTGTTGGATCTGTCGATGAAATCTTCAAGTTCTTCCACTCTGGGTGGTGCTGTCACTTGTCGTTGTATGGTTGTTTGTTTTGAAATCAGCTGTTTGTTTAAGTGTAAACAGTAATAAAACTAGTTTAAAGCGAAATCTTGCAGTCAGCGCTACAACCTTTGAATCTCAAATTTTGCACTGAAAATTTTGCGATCTGACATCGGGCTATTTAGATATGGGAAATTAGAAGTCATCCAGGCCTTTACGTCTTCACTTCAGCTAACTGATTTGTATCATACAGCTTCATGGATAAGTAAAGGTGGCTGTCATCTGCATAGCAATAAAAATCTATACAGTGTTTTCAAACTCCATGACTAGCCTTTGAAGTAAAGATACCTCAGAAATGCCACAAATTGGCATCTCTCAGATAGATATGATTGAAACTTTGCAGTGTAATTCCTTTCATACCTATGGTGTGTTCTAGTTCTCTGTAATAAATTGTTATGGTCAACAGTATTGAATGCTGCCCTGTTATCTAGCAGGACAAGCAGAGATGAGTCCACTGTCGGAGGCCATAAAAAGAATATTTATAACCCTCACTAGTGTGCATCCTAGCACAGAAACACTGCTGACTGAAACTCGTCATATAAACCTTTCTTCTGCAAATATTTAGTTAACTCTTTGACACCTACTCTTCAAGATTAAAAAAAGGTTAGAAACCTGTCTATAATTAGGTAAGACAGCATTAATTAATGCTAAAACTTACTTGAGCGGTCTTGTAGGAATGGGGCCTAAAAGATGTGTTGATAGTTTAGTGGAAGAAATTCAGGTCACCTCAGAATGATCAATATTGGGAGCAAGACTCTTAAAGACATATCAGCAGTTATTAAAGTAGCAGTACTCAATGATACATGTGTGGGAAGGCTGGTAATATTTTTTTTCTCTCAATCCACCCATCTGTTCTCTTCTGTTTACTCTATTTAGGGTTGTGGGGGTGGGGTGGGCCTTAAGTATTCTCTTAATTGCTGGGTACAGTCAGCTGTACAAAAAGTGTGACGCCTAAGGAGGGACACTCCTATATAAATTGAAAATCACACCAGGCCCTGCTAAGGCCGTAACTACTGTATATTTGCTCTCTGAATGGTGTTTTTTATAGTGATGATGTAAAGCAATACTTTCTAATCACACTGTCTACAAGTGGTGGTCTGACTGGTGTCTAAAAACATAATGATGTAGTTTGATTTTGAGTTCATACTGGATCAGTAGGGGGAAAACAAAACACCTACGCATTCAAGAATAAATACTTGAAGAACAAATGCTATGCACCCTTGCTAAAAAGGTGTAGTACTCTTAACATACTGACTCATTTCAAAGCTCACAAACTATTTTTTTAAGATTAAAACATAAAGGGCTTTAGGTCAGAGATGAAAGGTGAGTTGTATCTGCAGTTAAGACTTTACTACTTTAGTTATTGTACATTTTTCAGGGTTTTACTTTTGGCTCTGTAAAGAGTCTTTCAGATAGCAGACCGTATCTATGGGACTCCTGTACTGGAGTGGACAGCACTAAAACCTCTGTACATTCATCAAGTTTGGCTGATGAAAAAAATGCCTCTTGTCCTGAGATTTATTTTAATTTCATACATGGCTATGTTACAGTGACAGAGATAAAAACACATGAATAACTATTTATCAAACTTATCAACTTAAAATGAACATACTTTTCCAAGTTTTTCTAGAGATGGGGTTGGAGAAAATATTTCCAGTATACCGTAAATGAGCATTATTATTGATAAAAAGCAAAATGTATAATTAAGTGAAAGTTATAAAAAAAAAATACATTTCACAATACCTGTGAAAAGGAGTTTATATTTTATTCTGTAACCTTGTACACTTTCTTCTGATGTATTTTGTGTTTGTGGAACATAAACAAAGCATTTTTTCATAAAATGTCAATATAGTTGAGCAGTTCTCTCGGTGGTTCAGTCAACTCTACCTTCTTTTTTTCCTGCCAAGTCCATCATTTCTGACAGGGATAATCTTCCTTCAGGGATTATGAAGCTATCTTGTAGTCATCACTTTTTGTCAGCTTAGCTCATATTAGCCAGCAACCCATGGCTTAACGGTCTGAGCTTTGTATCTCAGTTCAAAAGGAACACCAAAGATTTGTGGCACGGTTCAACCATACATCATTTAAACCAGCACGGTGGTTGTTCACAAACCCCAGTTTCACAGTCAGAGCTCAATAAGTAAAGATGAACTGCCTAGATGATCCTTTTTTTAAGCCTCCTGCCCTTGGTACATCTTGTGGGGGCAAAATTGAGGTAGAATACATAATAATGGTGCTAAGGGGTAACAATAGATTCTGAAAACAGATTTTCCTTTTTAAAGAATAGGACAAATTGCAGTTGTGCCTTAATTGCATGAGTGAGTTGATTCCAAGGAAAAACCAGAGGCCTGTTTTAAAATTTCAGGCTAGAGCCCCAGCAGCCTCTGAAGAGCAGATTTCAGAATTAGTGATTCACCATGGCACACAGCAAATGGTCTCTCAATCAGAAAAGGACGCGCGCCCACCAAACAGTGTAGAGCTGAATAAACAACTCTGTCTACCCCAGTATTTGCTTTTTATGGGCTGTCTGACTCCCCAGTGTGGCATGCAGAACACTAAGTTTTTGATTTTTGAGTCTTTCCCATTGCTCAAAAAGCCCAAAGGCTGCTTGACTGAATTAGGAGTTGGAGTGTTATCTCCCTGACAGAGGGAGAGTGCTGATTGCTGTTCTCATTGGTAGTAAAGCGCACGTATGCCTGGTGTAATAGCAGCCATAGAAACCACATCAGCCAAGTAATTGTTTAGGCAGCCTCAGAAAATTAAGAGGACAATATTAAAATGTGTTTGCTTGCTTCATTCAGCTTCTAAGTTTTTTCTCCTGCAATGTTAGTTTGCTGGGTGATTTTAATATACATCTAGACACTGTCACTAATACTCTTATGAGAGATTATTCATCATCTCTTAATAGTTTTGGCCTGCAACAATTTATTGATTTTCAGTCTCACTCTAAGGGCTGTATTCTTGATATTTGTATGCGGTGTTACTCCTCAGAACTGTATAGCATCTAATCTTTCCATATCTGACCACAAGCTGGTATCTTTTGATGTCCATTTAATATTATCCAAGTCAAACTCTTTTCGCTCTATGTCATATCGTGATATTAAAAACATGGACATAACTGCCTTCTCCTGTAGTCTGCCCAGTAGAGACAATTTATCTACTCCTGATAAACTGGTGTCTTACTACAATAATGGACTACACAGTCTACTCAATACTTTCCATTGAAAACTTGGACTGTCTATTTCATTCACTCTGCTCCTTGGTTTACTCTGGATTTATGCAAACTTAAAACTAAAGATTGCTTGGAATGGCTTTGCACAAAGACTGGTCTTGCTGTCCATAAGGATATGCATCGTCAACACGTGGAATTATAAGGATGCTCTGTCTGCAGTCAAATATGAATATCATGGAGTACTAATGAGGTCTGGTGAAGGGAATACAAGGACTCTCTACATTAAACCACCTGACAATTTTCCACCTCAGGTTTACTGCACTGAGCATTAGAACATTTTTATAGCCTTTTTCAGTACTAAGGTTAGTAACATCTGTCAGCAGCTGGCTCTAGATAATTCCACATATGGCACACTGTATGATTTTTAAAGAAATCTAAACCTTCTAAACCCACCTCTGACTGGCAACATCCTGTTTATCCTCACTCTCTCCTTTAATAACTGAGGTTATTCACTCTTTCCTGATCCCTGAGTTTTTTCCTCTACCTCTTAACACAGCTGAGATAAATTTAACACTTCAGAAACCCGGTGAACCTCAATAAGTACAGTTCAATTGCAAATTTACCTTTTCTTTCAAAAATTCTTGAAAAAAATGTTGTTGTACACCTTAATAACAGTCATTTGTTTGAACAATTTCAGTCTGGTGTTCTGCCACCTCACACTACAGAGGAAGTCCAGGACAAAATCACAAATGATCCACTAATGGCAACTGACTTTGGGCTGTTAACCATGCTTTCTCTATGATCTGAGCTCTGCCTTTGATACAGTGTCTCATGATATTCTTTTAAAGAGATCAGAATCGGTTGAGATCATTGGCACTTGCCTGATTTTAAACCATATTTCTCAGGTTGTAATTGGCATGTACAGTTAAAAAGAAAAAAAAAATCAGATTACAAGCTTGCCCTTTCGTCAGTAATGTTCCCCAGGCCTCTGTTTATTTATCTTTACCCTAAAATCAAAACTGTTGCTAAATATCTACTGTCAGTTTTGATTTTTTTTTTTTTTTTTTTTTTAGAGAGCAAAAACCTTTGCCATTGATGAATTCTTCCCCTTGCCACGCAGGATAAAATCCTTTTTGAGGAGGGTGGAACTCCTTAGATAGTTCCCTTCCAGTATGTAGTGAGCACCATATTGGATAGTAAATATTAAATTCAATTTGTGGTCCATAGTGGGTTGCAAAAAGAAGGCTAAATCCTCTGGGTTTCTTGCTGTGAAATCTACTATGTGATGCAGGGTCTTCTAATCTTCTGCACACTTCGACAAAACCCTGAGGAAGTAACGACTAATCATTATCTGCAAAGGGTCTTATAGTCCCCTTCTTCTCTCCGCCTTTCCAGTGTGACATGGCTATCACCTGATGTTGGCATTCAATTACTCGATGTAACTCCAATCATTTGATTTTGAGTCACACCTTGTTGTTCTTTTGTTGCGCTCTCTCTCCTTATCTCTGTATCAAAAGTTACTTCATTACTATCGTCACACTTAGTTAGGATAATTCACTTCAGTTTACATAATTTCAATGTGATTTTTTTTATTTTTATTTTTTTATTTCAATTGTACCCTATATGCAGTTCCCTGCATTAGCAGCCTAAGATCTACCATTGACATTTTTATAACAAAGGAGATCTTTTAGCTGCTGTCCACTTATACAAACGTGCACGGGAGGTGAGGATTGGAGGGGTATAGATGAAGTGGACATGAGAGCATACACCAGAATAAAGCAACTTGTGGCATGTTGGATGACAACATTGGAAGTTCCCAGGAAGCAGGTGCACCTTTTGCATCATCTTCTCATTTTGTTGGTTGTGGGTAGCTCTGGGTTGTTTCCCCTGATTGTGCCAACCAGAGCCAGTTATCATCTGAGGTAGGGCTGTGCGATATGACAAAAATCTCATATCCCGATATAAGACATTTATCGTCCTGACAACGATATAAATCACAATATATACAATAAATGTAATATTTTTCTGTAAATTCTGTGAATCTCGGGCAACTCGACTTGTGTGAAGTTTTTCCAGCTGGGCGTCCTTTACCTGGATTCGAGTGTTTTAACCGATGCATGAAACTATACATTTTTAGTCATAAGTTGTAACGGCCACCATTTTCTTTCAAAGTTTGAGTCTAAGGTTTATTTTTTAGCTCCTGACGGCTCTTTTTTTTTTTTTCTTCTCATCCGTAAACTCTCTGCATACTCTTTCACGTGATTCAGTTTATTTTGAAAAGTCTCAACAGGATCTTGAGCTTTATTGTGAAAGGTTTAAATGGAAAACAAACAAGCGGACAGCGGAGCCACGTGATGGTTTTACCGTCATTGTTGCTAACGACAACACGTAAAAACAGGCACTTTTGTCCGTCAGTAGTGTGGTTATATTAAATATAAGAGAAAGAGAGAACTTTAAGAAATTAATATAGCCACTACAGTGACCATCAAAACCATGAAAAAATATTGCTGTAAACAGTTTATTTTACGACACCACAAAACAAATGATAGTGTAAAAAGAAACGATAGACGTTTTTATATCGTCATCCAATATATATCATTATATCGAACAGCCCTAATCTGAGGAGTTGCTCTGCCAAAGTGAAGCAAGTAAAGACGTTGTCAGTGTGTCCTTGGAGCTCCTCTGTCAGTTGGCGTGTGAACCCGTTTCCCATTTTTACATTGTTTACATATGTGTGTTAATAAAGGCAAAAGGCATAGAGATATGTCACATGGGCAGTGTTTGGTGTAAGGTGTTTTAGAGTTATACATTACTTTAATCAAAGGAGCTTTTTCTGTAATGCAGTAGTGTACTGCACTTGCTCCACTTGCGCTGACTTCAGCTCATTGCAGAGGAGGAAAATAGCCAAGCTAGCTTTTGAGGACATTACTTTTATTTTTGGCTGTGGGAAGCGTCAGGAATGTGACGGTAAAGTGCATACTGAGCCTGTCATTTAAAAAAAAAAAATCAGAATTGAATCTACAAAGATGTGCAAAAACAGAATGCTAACATAAAGAAAATAGATAATCTCAGTATGATATGAAAACTGACTGTATGCAAAGCCTAGCCAGGGACTGATTTTTCATCAGGAAACAAAAGCAGTAATTAGCAGTCACGTTGTAGCCTTAATTTCTGCTTGTGGCAATTTCTACAGTAGAATCACTGAAGTGATGGCTGTGAGCTGCTATTTGGACTAGTCCACAGTTTCACTTTTGCTGTCTTTGTGTTGGTACTCTAAAAGAAACATATTTTGTGCCCTGATTAGGTTAGGAATTTGTGCTAGAGTAAATGTGTAGCCTAAGGTTTATATTATTAAATGCTAATGATGTGTCAGTGGATCTCAGACCATGTTACAGAGTAATGCAAAATTATTTTTGTTTTTTACTCCTAACCTCTATGGCACAGCTTCGCATCTACCACATGTGTTGCACGCTGTGGCTCACAGGAGCAGTTATTTGAATTGACTGTTCAGTAAGGTTAATACTGGTCTTTGCTTCCAGGGTGTTACGGTGTGGACGGCGAGAGTGACTCGATTATGAGCTCGGCCTCTGAGAATTCAACAGAGCCTTGGTTCTGTGATGCCTGCAAGAATGGAGTGACTCCCAGCTGTGAGCTATGCCCAAACCAGGATGGCATCTTCAAAGAGACGGATGCTGGGAGGTGGGATACAGTGGCACAATGACCTGGTGGTCAGTTGCCATTTAGAAGATACAGCAAGTGGAACATGTTCAGAAACAAATAACAGCTAATGATCTGTGCTATTCAAAATGCTGCAGGGATCCAAATACTGTCTGAACTGTGTTATATATTCAGTGCTGAGGAGAAAAGCAGGTTTGATTAAGAAGGAAAAATAGAACTGTTGGAGGAATGGAGGGAGGAGAAAAGAGAGGAAGAAAAAGAGTGAGAGAAAAGACTGTGTTATGTGAAGCGTGGAGACTTCAGCCACGTTATCGCTGATAGTGCTCCTCAGCCAGGCTGCACACGAATTTACTACTTCAGTAGAGCATGAAAAACACAGCAAATTAAACTGTGAAGCGGTTGCTTGCTAGAGATGGATATCTTTATATTGGACTTTGGATTCTCTTGCCTAAAGTCCACATTTGAAACTGTCTCACACCAAACTGTAGCACGAGTCTGGGCCTACATAAATCTATGAGTCAATTTCTTTTTGAGTATCTGAGAAACTAGTTTTATGACATTAAGTGTCTTATTATCTACACAAATTCTCTACATTAAATGCAAAAATAAATCAGTTCACAGCTTTTTGTGAAATCAGCATCCAGGAATCGAAATGTTTAAAATGCTACTTGATTCTGAGCCATTTCCAATTCAGGATTTTTCTACCATTCTTCATACCATTCGTTCACCAATTTTGCTTTTATTCTTTGATGTTTTCAGGTGGGTGCATGTGGTTTGTGCCCTTTATGTTCCTGGAGTGGCATTTGGAGACATTGATAAGTTGCGACCAGTAACACTCACAGAGATGAATTATTCAAAATATGGGGCCAAGGCAAGTTCTCTTTTTGCTCACTGATGAAGATGAATTTCAATGTAAATAGTGTTTATCGGCCATGCGGCCAATTCGTGCAAAGACTGGGGTTGTACCATTAGTGAAAGGAGGAGGGGGGCAGGCGTTTGGAAGACAGCAAGTGTAGTGGTACAGGCAGTTACATGGCGAGACCTGCGAGCCAGATTTAAACGCAAGCTTGTCGGGGAAAAAATGAAGAAATGGGCGAAAATATAAAATGAGCAGCATCTGGCTGCATTTCAATGATATTAGTGAATTTCTAAAATTAGGAGGTGGCTAAAGTGAAGCCCAATTTTATTTTCATTGAGGAAAAAAAGAAACACTGGACAGTCTTTGTAATGAGCTGCCAGAACTTTTTCTGTAATCTTGCATCATGCTGACAGATTTTTTTTGTCACAGCATCTTTTTCTTTATGATGTAGAAAAAGTTACATTTGTAACTTCTTTACATTGACAGAAAGGAGAGTTTCACTGGTCCCGATCAGAGAGGGCTGAGTTTGACACCCATAAACTAGAGGCTGTATTCAGACATTTTTTTTGCAGCAAAGCTGATTAAACACCAGAAATGCTCTACTTAAAGTAATCATTATGATAAGTAATGGGGCACAATTTAAAAGTGGCACGTTACCTGTTGAGAAGGCACTTAGTGGGGGGCAAAGTTCCCAGTCCAAGGAACAAGTTTGAGAAATTTGGCTTTAGAGCTTTTCAGCTAAAGTTTCGTCAGTCTAAACTGATGTATAAGCGAGGTAATTGTGCTAAATACAAGCGTTAAGGTGAGGCTGATTTATCATGTAAAACCTGAAAGCAGTTTGATTAGAAATTCACATGGAAGTGTCAGAATTTCAGTAGATAATCCAAAATATCTGTCAAAATGAAAACCGGTTAACAGTGAAACAGTTGCATACTGGCATTTCTGAAAAATGAAAAAATGTTATGTTATTTTTGTTATGAGCAGGAGTGCAGTTTCTGTGAGGATGCCCGTTTTGCCAGGACTGGTGTGTGTATCAGCTGTGATGCAGGAATGTGTCGATCCTACTTCCATGTCACCTGTGCACAGAGGGAGGGGCTCCTGTCTGAGGCTGCAGCGGAGGAGGTAGGGCGACCTTGTTAGCAGCTTAACGACACCAGTGAGCATTATTAGTGAACGTTCTTCCCTCAGAGAAATGAAGAGTCCATAAATATGCAGATATTTTCCATTTAAACACTTGGGTGGTTGATTGTTAACAGTTGATACTTAATATGCCATTTACACCGTACAAATACGTTTATTAACTTAGCTTCAGTGGTTGTCATGTCAGAAGTGTTAAAAGGATGTTTTAAATTCAATAATACATTAGTCTGCACGGCAAAGAATTATGACTTTTTGTGTAATGGCTATTGGCTGTGCAGCTCTTAAAACAAACCAACAAACAAAGAAACATGAAAAAAAACAACAACAAAAAACTAGGAAGTGAACTTGATGCTATAAATTCGTCAGCTCAATAACAGTCACCTGTTAAACAAAGCAGTGTTAGCTGTTGAAACTGTAAGCAGCATATGTGTAGTGACTGGCAGAACAAAAAACAACTGTTTGGTCTTGTGTTTGCACTACCTATGCCTGTTGCTGCAAAAAACTATCATAACTAAACCAAAATGTCACTAAAAAGTGAAAAAATAAAATAAAGAAAGTTTCCTTGATGCGTGGAGGTCTCTAAACTGAACCTCTTGCCCTGTGTTTGAACCATCCATCTAGGGCTGCAACGATTCAGCCTTCGATGCTTCGTTTAACACACGGCTCTGTAGCGTGCAGATGCGTTAAACTATGTAAACGCAAGTGCTTCACCCACATTTGCGACATCTGCAATACAAACATATTTAGGAGCAGTGCATGAATAAAAAGTTTAACAACATTAAGCCCACACAGCCTGCAGTTTTTTTTTGTTTGTTTTTTTTAAACAAAAACAATAACACAACAGCAGCAGTGATGATGACTCTGGCACAGTTTAACATGGAGCTGGAGTCTGTTTACACGCAGCAAAGAGGAGGAGCCGTTACAGAGATGTGAGCTCAGGTTGAGTGAAAGAAAAATGTGTTTCCAGCATCCTCCCTGTGATCACCATTAAAACCTTTACTGGGACAAAAGTGAGCAGGAGTCCTTGATCAAAGCACCTGATTAACAAACTCTGATGTGAAGAAAAGCAAATTTTGTAGCTGCTCCATCCACCGCTGTTTGTTTTACGCAGAGAAAAATCTACAGTAAGCCTCCAGAAGTTTATTTATTAAAATATGCAGATGAACTGTTAACTTGGTCTGAGACCGTGTTTAAATTATACAGCTTGCTGACCGTCCTATTTTACACAAAGATACCTTCCAACATTTTTTCAGATTGAAAGTGAAATAATATAATATATTATGTTTAAATAAATAACATGTTTAAATGTTTAAAAGTAAAAATACAAGTTTTCTTCACAAGCCCATGAAAATGGTTGGACATTGAATTAATACTAATATCATGTCTACGTTAAGTCATAACTTCTTGTTTTTAGCAGCACAAAGATTTTGCATCAGATGCTCATATACTCGCTTTTCTTCACTGGAGACACCACATACTCCTCATACTCATACTTTAAATACTCACAAACACAAACTCACTCATTCACTTGGACACGCAGATCCACATGCAAAAAAAATAATCCACATGAACACACACTGTCTACTTCATCTAGGAGATAAACCACTGTCAGAACTCCTATTAAAGCCTTCCAAGAAGAAAGAGTAAAGGTAAAAGTTTTATGGCATAGTTTAAATTGCATATATATGCAATTTAAACTATGCCGTAATATATGATAGTATATCTTCTTTTTTTTTTTTTTACTTTGACTGTACTTGAGATTATTTATATATTAGTCATGTATACAGTAGGGATGGGAATTGATCAGAACTTGGCGACTAAGGATTTCGTAGTTTTTGCAGTTGAACTTTAAAACATTGGTTTCTACTTGTGAAATTGTAATGAGCAGTTTATTCTGAAATACCTGTGATTTTAGTCTTGTGAATTCTTATTATTGCTCATTTCTTGTTCAATTAATCCATGGAATAATTGAAAGATTACTCGATTACTAAAGAAATCGATACCTGCAGTCCCACATCCATGACGATCTTGTACCCTTGAGGACTTTTCTGCTCTTACCACAGTGCCACCAATTTTTTTTTTTTTTTTTTTTTTTACCACACTTGGTACCTTTATGAAAAAAACCCCCAAATAAATAATCTTATGAATATTACTATAACAATACCAATACCAATAGACCAATTTTAACCAATACATGAAGTGAGAGAAGCGGTAAAATCAAGCCGAGAAAGAATCCACTAATTTTATTTTATTTTTCCTCACCTCCTTTACAGAGCTTCTGTCAATAAAGCA
This sequence comes from Pelmatolapia mariae, assembly GCF_036321145.2. NCBI lineage: Eukaryota > Metazoa > Chordata > Actinopteri > Cichliformes > Cichlidae > Pelmatolapia > Pelmatolapia mariae. The sequence continues at coordinate 32,964,947 of NC_086245.2, read as the reverse complement.
TCTACCACTTGGAGAAATCAAACTAGCGAGTGACAGATTTGATTGATAACGACTATTAATGACCAACGATGAATTACAAGAGATCCATTCTTTCTAAGTTCTTTTGGAATATTGTCACTGCAGTCCACCAAGCAAAACAAATAAAATTCATATAACACAAGTATTTGGAAAAATGCCTGTTCACTGCAGCAGCCTAATCCAGTTAATCAGCTACAAATCCTCCACTACAACAGACTGCACACAGATGACTGTAGGAAGTCAGCAGCTGCAAAGCACTGCTTCTGCCTCAGCTGGTTTTTTCACTTTAGTGAGTGGCAGGTTCTGAAAGTTCAACGTGGTAAAAGCTTTACAGGCTATTAATACCTGTTTTCCCACCAGTTATCTTAACTGTTAATTCCCATGAGTGCTCTTTATTTCCTCAGGATATCGCGGACCCATTTTTTGCATACTGCAAACAGCATGCAGACCGCTTTGACAGAAAGTGGAAAAGGAAGAATTACCTGGCCTTACAGTCTTATTGTAAAGTCTCTCTGCAGGAGAGAGAGAGACAGCTTACTCCCGAAGCTCAGGTAAGGATTGTTTGACCCATCCCATCTATACTAAAAACATGCACTATATTTAGTCTAAATGACAAAGGACAGTTTGGATGGGTGAGATAAATTGTGTATTTTCGAAATAATATTTTACCCTAAAACAAGTTTAAGAAATGCTACAGTTTTCCTGTAACTGTGTTTATAAACCTGCACACAAAAGGAAAAGGTGTGGGACAGAGGGAGGTGATCCCCACACAGCAGCGTCACTTTGAGCTGACACGGATAGTTTAGCACCTGACTCCAAGAAAATGTAGAAATCACTCTGCTCATTGCTATTGCCCTTACTTTTCAGTTCTTTGGTCTGTACTTTGAGGTGGCCCTTGATCGAACTTATATTAGATCACAATTTTGTATTTGTTGTAGGTGGTCTAAATGTGACTGCATGGTTATATCAGATTGACAGGCACACAAAAAGTCCCAGTTACACAAAATTTAGGCACTATAAGCAAGTGTGAGGGACAGCATGTGAAATTTTTATTGTCCCCAAATGTAAATACAATTGCACATATACAGTGCTTAGCGCGAGGAGCACAAACTCCCAGGCATAGTCATAAAGAACTGTCTTTAACCAGAACTCTGAGCAAGCAGAGCACTGCATATATGTCACATCCACACTGTAAGAAGCACCCTGTGTTAGTACTTTCATAGTCTCTTTCCTCCTCCAAGATGACATTGCAAATGGGCAAAAAACGATGGGCTGAACTGGTTTCCACAATTCAGTGTTTCCTAACAGCGTGTTGTGTGAAATTCTTTAGAAAGTAGATGCTACTTATATATACTAAAAGTAGAACAGAGCACAATATATCCTGTTTCTAATAGCAAAGTGGTTGTATGTGTCCCACCTGCAGGCCCGAATCACTACTCGCTTGCAGCAGTACAGGGCAAAAGCTGAGCTGTCCAGAAACACTCGTCCTCAGGCATGGGTACCCCGGGAAAAACTGCCAAGACCTCTGACCTCTAGCGCCTCAGCTATCAGAAAGTTGATGAGGAAGGCTGAACTGATGGGCATCAGCACTGACATTTTCCCTGTGGACACATCTGATACCAGTGCCAGCATGGATGGTCGCAGGAAACACAAGCAGCCTGCTCTCACAGCAGACTTTGTCAACTACTACTTGGGTGAGGAAACTGTGTCATCTCTGCTCTACGCTGTTCTGTTGCTTTGTGTCAAGTGTTAATTATTATGCTGCTATTTCACTTTACCAGCTAAAGTAGGTAGGTCTCTGAGAACAGTGAGAAAATGTTTCGCAGCAATTCTTTTAGAAGCGCCTTGTTTGTTGTGAGTGAAATTGATACTAAAGAAGAAAACACTGAGATTGGAAAACTGTAAAGCACTGCAGTGAACAGTTTAGGGGAAATTTGAAAGTTTCTTGATGTCATGAGCAGAAAGGTGTGCCGTTTGCGTGTACTCACTATACCTGCATGAGTTTACTCGAGTTACTCAGATGTTCTCCAAAAGTCCTAAGACATGCATGTTAGTTAGTGATTGTGTGTCTGCAGTGCATGGATTTAACACTGTTACAGTGGCTTGCAAAAGTATTCGGCCCCCTTGAACTTTCCCACATTTTGTCACATTACAGCCACAAACATGAATCAGTTTTATTGGAATTCCACGTGAAAGACCAATACAAAGTGGTTTACACGTGAGAAGTGGAACGAAAATCATACATGATTCCAAACATTTCTTACAAATAAATAACTGCAAAGTGGGGTGTGCGTAATTATTCAGCCCCCTGAGTCAATCCTTTGTAGAACCACCTTTTGCTGCAATTACAGCTGCCAGTCTTTTAGGGTATGTCTCTACCAGCTTTGCACATCTACAGACTGAAATCCTTGCCCATTCTTCTTTGCAAAACAGCTCCAGCTCAGTCAGATTAGATGGACAGCGTTTGTGAACAGCAGTTTTCAGATCTTGCCACAGATTCTCGATTGGATTTAGATCTGGACTTTGACTGGGCCATTCTAACACATGGATATGTTTTGTTTTAAACCATTCCATTGTTGCCCTGGCTTTATGTTTAGGGTCGTTGTCCTGCTGGAAGGTGAACCTCCGCCCCAGTCTCAAGTCTTTTGCAGACTCCAAGAGGTTTTCTTCCAAGATTGCCCTGTATTTGGCTCCATCCATCTTCCCATCAACTCTGACCAGCTTCCCTGTCCCCGCTGAAGAGAAGCGCCCCCAGAGCATGATGCTGCCACCACCATATTTGACAGTGGGAATGGTGTGTTCAGAGTGATGTGCAGTGTTAGTTTTCCGCCACACATAGCGTTTTGCATTTTGGCCAAAAAGTTCCATTTTGGTCTCATCTGACTCTTCCACATGTTTGCTGTGTCCCCCACATGGCTTGTGGCAAACTGCAAACGGGACTTCTTATGGTTTTCTGTTAACAATGGCTTTCTTCTTGCCACTCTTCCATAAACGCCAACTTTGTGCAGTGCACGACTAATAGTTGTCCTATGGACAGATTCCCCCACCTGAGCTGTAGATCTCTGCAGCTCGTCCAGAGTCACCATGGGCCTTTTGGCTGCATTTCTGATCAGCGCTCTCCTTGTTCGGCCTGTGAGTTTAGGTGGACGGCCTTGTCTTGGTAGGTTTACAGTTGTGCCATACTCCTTCCATTTCTGAATGATGGCTTGAACAGTGCTCCGTGGGATGTTCAAGGCTTGGGAAATCTTTTTGTAGCCTAAGCCTGCTTTAAATTTCTCAATAACTTTATCCCTGACCTGTCTGGTGTGTTCTTTGGACTTCATGGTGTTGTTGCTCACAATATTCTCTTAGACAACCTCTGAGGCCGTCACAGAGCAGCTGTATTTGTACTGACATTAGATTACACACAGGTACACTCTATTTAGTCATTAGCACTCATCAGGCAATGTCTATGGGCAACTGACTGCACTCAGACCAAAAGGGACTGAATACTTTTGCAAGCCACTGTATGTATCGTTAAATGTGGTAGCGATGGTGTTATTGCTTTTATGTAGTCAGCCTACATTGAAAAAGCAGGAGTTGTACTAGATTTATATTTTCCTTCTCCACCATTCTTCCGTTATCCTTTAGAACCTAATATAGCATCATTTGCCACCATTGCCTCTTCTGCTCCTTTAACTTCATTAATCACTTTTTGTATCCCCCTTTTTTCCTTTAAAAAAACCCCTACTCAGAGCGGAACATGAGAATGATCCAGATCCAGGATAACATTTCAGAGCAGAAAAACCTTAAAGATAAGCTGGAGAATGAGCAAGAAAAACTACACGTGGAGTATAACAAGGTGAGTGACACAGTTCAAACACACACAATTGCTGTAATTAAAAATTTGTTTTAATTATACGCTAGTTTCAAAAAGAAATCCTTTAGTGCAAAAACAACAAAAGTTTTACTGCTACTTTTATCTGCAGCAGTGACTTGATATACGTGCCCATGTCATAATGTTGCTTGCAGCATATTTGACAGACAGTACGGTCTGTTTTAGACAGACCGTACTTATGTCCTCTCATCATTTGGGTACAAGTTAATGTTTTTAGTTATTTCCAGGCAAACTGTAATCTGTCCTTCTGTTTTTGAGTGCCATCAGTAGTGTGCAACTTCTTGCAAAATCTCAATTACAGACTGAATTATGGGATAGATGGATGAAGTTTATTGGTCACACAAGGAAATTATGAAATCAATAAATATATACAGATTGATCATATTGAATATTGAACTTGTTCTAAGTGATGCTAAATGCTTTAGCATCTCTTTGGACCTCCTTTTAAGATTCCAGTAACCAACTGCCAAACACAAGTTTAACATTTTGAACAATCTTCCGTTCTTTTGTCTGTCGTTGCATAATGACAGAACAGGTTGAGGTTAACTATCCAGTTACTTTTGAGCTTCTGAAATTGAGGGACTTTGCATAAAAAAGGCTGTGATTCCTTAACACTTCCCTTAACACATATTGACAGCTCACATGGGCCCATTTCATTAATATATGCAGGTTTTCTCATGGAGAAAGTGATGTTGTTGTGGTAGCAAAAAACTGAATATACTGAATAGTGTCCAAGCAACACACCAAAAAGGGTACATCGTTCCAAAAGGTTTGCTTGAAGGAAACATTAAAATGAATGTGGTGAAAAAAATGTAGTGATATTATCAAAGCAGGTGGCTAAGCGTTTTCAGTCTTCATTCTTTCTTTTTTTTAACCCCTCAGCTGTAAAAGCTGTACTAAAAATCTCGTTGAATTTCAATGACCTTGACCTCAAGGTCAAGGCCAGATGTCGTTTCTGAAAATCTTGTGAATGTGATGTTGCAAGAAGGAATTCACCTAGGATTCACATTCATGCTATTTTAGCGCATCTACTAAAAATCTCAGTCGAGTTTGAATCAAGGTCAGAGATTATCTGACGTTTTCTAAAAATAAATCTTGTGAATACGATAACTCAAGAATTAAGGCACCCAGCATATTTATGCCGACTACTAGGAGGCTGAGGGGAGTCAACAGTGGATACCAGTATTTGTAAACTTGAACTTCAGTTGTACAAATCTTTCAACACATTTTAGACCATTTTAATGGATTTTAAAGCTTTGTTGTGCCATGAGAGAAGGTTGAATTTAGGAATTCTCTGTGTGCAGCCTTCTTGTTTCTCTTCAGACATATGACCTCTGCAGTAAGCCTGCCACTCCGTCTGTCAGCATGAGAAAGGGAATACAATGGCAGAGTAGAAGTCAGAGTTAATGTTGCATTCAGTCTTCTGCCATGCATGTTAAGCGTTATTAATGGAGTGTGTATTGCTAATTGCACTGCCTGAGTTGCTGTCAGATGGCTTGGGCTTTGGAGAAAATACCATTACAAGTTAAGCTTTGACTAATGGATAGTAGTGGAGAACAGTACAGCGTTAACCTTGACAAAGGGGTTACCAGTTGCAAATCATATGCAGTGATAATATGAAACGGTTTCAGTTGTTTATATTTGAGTGCAAAATTGATGTTCACGTGCCACAGAACATTAGCATGGCCATTGTGCACATATCACTAAAGGTCTGGCTAACAGCTCTTCAAGAAACACCTCCTTGGGGAAGAAATTAAATTGTATGCTTGTCAAACTGTTATCGTTCACTTTTTACATAATGGGAACATGTGAGCTACTGGACTTCTTTAAGTTTTGTGAAGACATTTTACTTTTCATTCAAGAGGCCTCTTCAGTTCCTAGGTATTTAAACCATAGAGAGGGTTGTCTCTTAAGAACATTGCTTAACATGGTGTATTAAGCTCCTGGCCAAACTTGTAAATGGATAACATGAAAGGATGCACAGGACAACTCTTTTTTGCCCTTTTACTCCCAGTCACATGTATGGCAGTATCTAATTAGTTTCTTGGTGAATTGTTTAGTTAGGTTGATAACCTTTAAAACGAAAAAAAAAATGCTTATGGATTCAACTTTTTTCCTGTTACTCAGGACAGTTATCGTTTAGGTTTATTAAACGATGGGTTTGTGTGGGTGGCTGTAGCTCAGGTGGCAGAGCAGGTCAGCCACTAACCAGAAGGTCGGTGGTTCGATCCCAGGCTGCTCCAGGCTGCATGCCTGCATGCCTTGGGCAAGATGTTTGCCTACTGGTGGTGGTCAGAGGGCCCGGTGGCGCCAGTGTCCGGCAGCCTCGCCTCTGTCAGTGCGCCCCAGGGCAGCTGTGGCTACAATGTAGCTTGCCATCACCAGTGTGTGAATGGGTGAATGACTGAATGTAGTGTGAAGCGCTTTGGGGTCCTTAGGGACTAAGTAAAGCGCTTAAAGCGCTATACAAGTGCAGGCCATTTACCATTTACCATTTTATTAGAGAAAGAAAAAAAAAAAAAAGATATCACATGTTATATGATAAGTACCACAGTTTGTTTCCATGTGTCTCCCTCCAGCTCTGTGAGTTTCTGGAGGAACTGCTGAATGCAAATGGAAAGCTGCGAAGTGAAGGCCAAGCCATGTGGAGTCTGCTCGGCGGCATCCTGGGCCAGGTACGTTCATTCATGTTTGTTTGTTCAACCATTGTTTTTTTCCAACACATGTATTAGCTGTTGTTTAAACAAAGTCTCAGGAAGCGTCTTGTTAATGATTTACTCTTTTGATTGAAGTATTATTTAGATGAATGGGTTATCCATATCATACTTGTATTCAAACTCATCTGAGCCTATAATAATAAGTTGTTTTGATTTCATTTGAATTAAAAACAAGAACATGAAACAATTTCTTAACCTGTAAAAATGAGCTTTAACAATATAGCACAATACAAAACAATACTTACGCTCTGAAAGACTATGGAGTTTTGTTTTTTTTTCTTTTCAATGTGGCAGTTGTGTCTTAATTGTGGGTAAGTGTCCAAAAACCTCAGACTGTCAGCATATTTTTTTCAGGGTCATGCCAACCAATTGGATAGCGCACCAAAGCTTTCTCCTTCCTGAGTGATATCCAGCTTTATATACAACAGTAGAAGTTTTCATTTAGTATCCTTTATTTATCCAAGTAAAAATTCTCGTTGAAATTAAAATCTATTTTCCAAGGGAGACCTGGGAGAAAGGTGCAACAAATACAACACATAACAATATAACAAGTAAAAAACCAAATATAAGTGAATAATATGCTATAGCAGATTGTTTTTAATGTCGCTCTTGAAACAATCACTTGCTCCTTGGTCTTGCTGGTTTAAAATGGACTTGAACTTGAATAATCATTTCTGACAATTCAGTTCCTTATGATTACCGTATTTTTCGCACCACAAGGCGCACCGGACTATAAGGCACATTAATCGAAGCAAAACAGTCAGATAAGTCAAACTTTACTCAACTCATTCTTCTTGGTTCCTCCACTTCCGTACCATTGATTCATTAACCCTTCAAGACCTACCATAGAATCAAGTCCGCCAGAGCTTATCTTTACATTTTTACATGCTGTAGTTCCATTTTTGGGAGCATTACAAGTTGCTATACATCAATACAACCATCATAGTCCAAATTTTAATAATATGTATGCATTAAGTGCAAAGTAGCTACATAAATTGCAAAAAAGTGCAATAAACTACAAAAGAATTGAAAATCGTTTTTGTTTTTGTTTTTTACATATATTTCTAGTTAGAGAAATTTAAGTGGTTTATCCCTCAAACTGTAAATACAAAAAAGTTGCACAAAATAGTTTCCAACAACAGGAAATTTATTTTGAGTGTCTTCATAGTTTTGTTTTTGAGATACACCAATTTTTATATACTGCAGGAAAAACAAAAATAAATATTATAATGCAAATTTGCAAAAAAAAACCAGCATGTGCATCAAAATAAACTATTTCCAGCAGTGCAATTTGAGTTCTAAGCATCCCAGAAACTATTCAGAAAAGCATAAAGTTCAAAATGACTTTTAAAAACACCAGTACAGGCTTATAAGGCCCTGAAGGTAAAAAACTACATTTTCTGCGCAAATGACGTCACTTCCGGTTTCGTGCAGGTAATGGCGGACATGCGGTAGTTCGCGCTGACTTCTATTCCAATGTAGGAAGTGTTACAAACAGCTGATCGGATCGGCAAAGTGTGTATTATGTTTTTGTTGCTGCAAGTTCTTTTTGTGCACTTTTTGCAAGGCCATATGTGGAAGGAAACCGTGACCTAGGGCAAGCTAATGGCATAGGATGTAAGTGCAACTCCTCTGGTTTCATATGCAAAAATAATTATTGCGTTAGCTTACGTGGTTGCAGTTCTACAGGGATTTAAAAATAGTAACACAAAACGGAGTGTGCCCGCTCCAACCGGTCTTAAAGGGTTAATGTTGAATTCTCTCGCAGCTGCTCTATTCCCGTGTCGTTGCAGTATATTAATGACTAACTTCGTATTGTGGATGGATTATCTCAGTTGTTCTCCTGACTAAAGTTTGGTCCGTTTACAGCATCCTGCCATGCGATTGCATTTGTCCCTAACAATCGGGAACCCTTGCATTAACTTTTATCAAGCATTTAGCATTTAGGTGGAAACTAGCGAGCTAACTTCTGCTAACTTCTAACTCTGTTAAATCTAATAAATTCTGTCTTCATGGATGCCTGGATGTTGAACTTAATTGTTACACCTGGTAAAGCAGCAATGCTGATCATTTTATTAAAGATGAAAGAATTTAGACAGTTTTTAACTCTCAGTGATGCCGCAGTGTTCGTTTGACTTTGGGACCTGAAGCGGACGGAGTTTTGGACCCAGATTACTCCACAAGGCTCCTGACTACGGTAGCCGTAATGCTCCGGCAATCCATCAAGCGGTGCGGCTTCATAGCTTACCAAAGTTGTTTCCTAAGCATTTTTTGACAGATTTTTGAGCGCCATGTACCACATAAAATAAGTTCGAGGTCAGTAAGCAGAACCAGAATTCATTCATAAGCAGTGTTGGGTAAGTTACTTTAAATTAGTAACTTAGTTACATTACTAGTTACTTCTCTAAAAAAGTAACTCAGTTACTTCAAGTTACTCGTTACTTTCAAAGTAACTAGTTACTAGGGAAAGTAACTTTGGTTTTACTCAGAATTCTCTTGTTAATGTGTTGCTTCCGTAACTGGATACCCAGCAAGATTGCCAGTCTTCTAGCTTGCTTACTTGCCACAAGTGCACTGTGCCACCTACCAATAGAAAGGAAAAAATAATGTGCACATTTCCACGAGAGAAATCCCACGCCTGGACCGTCATTGACCGCCGCCATGATTCTAGCCTGCTTTTTACATCCAACACAAACTGCAGTCGTAGTGCTTTTGATTGTACTCAGAACTTGGAAATTCTGCCTTCTGAATAGGAAGATGTAGGTAACACCAGACTGCAGATGAGCTGCATACAGAGCTGGACTGGGACAAAAAAATTGTCCCGGGCATTTTGACTAGAGACCGGCCCACCATTATAGGAAAAATCATAAAGCCTTTGAATGAAAACAAACACTGTTGTGACAGTGATGTACACTGTTCTGATGGTATATATGTATCAATCTATCAATTGTTTGTTTTAAGACTCAGATAATTATTTTTTTAAAAGCGAGACATTTTAAATGAGAATAATAAAGAAAAGTATTTCCTTGTCCCCCCCTTTCCTTGTTAATGCCCTACCTGGCCCCCTGGCAAAACTTTGCTAGACCCGCCCCTGCACCGTTACCAGCTGTCAGCTACGTAGAAAAGGATGCTGGTGTTGTTTGTCTCTCAGAAACAGCTCATAACTTCCCTTCAACTCATTCATGTCACCTAAAAGGTAAACCTGTTTCTACATCACCTGTTCAGCTCTGATGATTCAGTAAGGGCATCTCCTGGTTTCATCTTCATGTTTCCCTCTCACCAGATAACCAAACCGTCATCATGACCAGCAGCTTTACAGCTGTGGCTCCAGCAAACATCAGCTGATACTAGAAATTAATATTAAATAAATTCTAACAACAGCTGATCAAGCTTAAACGTGCTGCTGTTGTTTAGCACAACATCCGCTGGTTTCCTCTTTCTGGCGCAAAGTGGGCGATAAATAAACAAGAGAGAAAAGCCGATCAGCTGATCATTGATCAGTTTTGTGATTGAAGTAGAAACGGGAGAGGATGAGAGAAGAAGAGGCAGCTGTGCAGCTCCAGCTTTGTGTCTTTTTCATTGTAGCTGAAGTCCGGGACAAACTGTGTTCCTTTTCACCTCAGTACGAAACGCGTAATATTTTCTCTGAATACCAGACGATTCTGTTTTTTAGGGGACGGTTGGCAACTCTAATAATTAACCGTATGAACAAAATAAAGTTCAACATCAGTAACATAGCACCCACCCAGCTGTATAGAAACTCCGTCATGCTAGCTAGCACGCAGTACGAAAATGTCAGCATACCGAAAATAAACTCCACCTAAACTTGGTTTATATCTGACTCCGATAGACTGCAGGTCATAACTTCTTACCTGAAGTTCAGTTCACCTGACACGCGGACCGGCGGACGCTTCGGGTCTCTCCTCTTGCCTCCCTTTTCCTTCATCCACCTGCTGGCTTCCACCACTTGCTAATGTTACTGAATCTGTGGAAGCTCCGCGATATCCACCACACGAAGTAACGAATAACGAGCCTATCTAAATCCCAGTAACGAGTAACGCGTTCCTGGTTTTGGCATAATAACTAGTTACCGTGCTCATTACCACAATAATAACGTAGTTACTGTAACGCGTTACTTAATAACGCGTTAGTCCCAACACTGTTCATAAGGCACACTGTCGATTTCTGAGAAAATTAAAGGATTTTAAGTGCGCCTTATAGTGCGGAAAATACGCTATTTCAGGAAACAGGGGCAGTGTTTTTTAAAAGCCTTTTTTTCAAAATTTTGTTCTGATTCTCGTGATAAACACTTGTAAGATGTTGTGAGAATGTAGGTTGTATTGACTCTGGCTTTTACCCATGTAAACACACAGATAAGGAAGAACCAGCCCAAGGAGAGATTTATAGATAGAAGTCAACCAACGGGAAAGTCTGATATACAGTGATTGCCCATTTAGCAGGAGCATAGAGAGAGCAGTGATGTACATGATTTCCACAGCAGTCTTTAGTAGATGTTTTTCTTTAGCATTAAAATCAAAATGAATTTATTTGTCCTATGACAGTTTGTGTAGGATCCACTTTCCAGCGACTATGAATTGGATAAGCAGTTAAGAACAGTAGATGTAAAATAAATGTTTTTGATTATAATTTGGAAACACAAAAAATATTAAAGCTGTAAAAAAAACAACAAAAAAAACCCTTTCAGCTTTTACGAACAAGCCATTACTACTACACTCACTGGCTATTTCATTAGCTACACGCCACTGGTGCTGGGCTGAATCCCTTGCTACAAAGAATCAAGGTTGATTCTTTGTAGCATACATTCAACAAGGTGCTAGAAACATTTTCCCAGACTTTTTCCCCCATATTGGCACAATAGTGTTAAACACTTCCTGCAGACTTGCCATTTGCACATTCATGATGTCTATCACCCATGCCACCACATCACAAAGGTGGTCTATTGGATCAAGACTTGGTTGATGCTGTTTGAATAGAGTGAACTGACTGTCATGTTCAAAGAACCATTTTGAGATGATTTAAGACTTGGCATCACCTTTTCCTGCTTTTCCTTTTTTTGGTTGGACTATCCTCTGGAAACCCTAGAGGTGGTTGTCTGGGAAAATTCCCCTATATCTGAACAACCAGTCATTTAAATGGCCTTTGTTCCCTATTCTGACCCTTGGTTTGAATCTCAGTAGGCTGTTTTGACCGTGTCTACTGAACTGTTGCCATATAATTGGCTGGTTAGACTGTAGTGTTCAACAGTCATACCTAATAAAGTGGCCAGTGTAGTTGTAAATACAACTGTTCAACATTTTAATAATCTCTGCAACAGGATTTGATAATTTTCTTTCCTGCACATGATACCAAAGCGAATCTCTATGAATCTCAGACTGTCAGACAAACCATAATTTGAAAATATTCCTATGGTCTGTGGGTTTAACTGAGAAAACTTACAAACTGAAAGTGATATTTAAATTCCTTGCTGTCTTTCTCTTTAAGCATCTAATCTGCTGACAAGTAATTGTGACAATACTACTACGTGCAACATATACAGCCAGTCTCTAGCCACATAGACATAACGTGATTATCTGAAACAGTGGTGTCCATTTTATTCAAAATTGCAGATCAACATGGTGGCTTCCACACACCAGTGCCTGCCCTGGTGTATTTTTACTGGACTAATTCTCAGATTATGAGTGTGCATCAGTTTTGTTGGAAAACATAATTACACACTAATCTATGTATATTTGTAAGTGTCCATGCTGCCTGTCCCTCCACCCAGCAAGGGGACAACAATACCCCATCAGCTTTTTAAGGCTGAGGAGTAAAACCTTAAGTTTCCAGCAACTTATAAGGCATTTTAGAAACCTTTTTTTCTAAATGTTCCACGATTACTGTGTCCCCGTTAAAAATGAAGACATCTGGACATGCATAATATTGTACAAGACAGCACGATAGTACTACATCTTCATAAATATAGCTTTGTAAAATGAAAGTAGCAAAAATAAATGTGCATTCATAGTGTACTTCTTTTTCCACTTCTGCTTTGGGCCAGTGCCTTTAGAAGTTGTCTCCATCTCACCCCACCGCTACCATCATCTTGTGCGTGTCCTTCGGTACGTCCATGAAATTCCTCTGTGGTCTTCCCCTTTTACAGCTCTAGTATCAGCATCCTTTTTCCATTATATCCACCATCCCTCTTGTGCACTTGTGCTTCTTTTGTGCTCTTCTGTTCAAACAATCTCAGCCTTGCCTCTCTTTGTCCTCCAAACTGCTCAGATCGAGCTGTCTGTCTGATGTCCACTCATTTCCAATTCTTTCTAGTCTGATCACTTCTAATAAATTCTTAGAAACTTCAGCTCTGCCACTTCCAGGTGGGCCTCCCATCTTTCTGTCAGGGCCATGTCTCCAAATCATACATCCAAAACACGTCTTACTAAGTTGTAAACCGTAATATTCTCTTTAGCTGCTATCCTTCTCTCTCCACCTCTCTTGTGGGTCTGTCAGTTGCTTTGTATGGTTGACCCCAGATATTTAAACTCATCTGCTATCACTGCCTCTGCTCCTTGCATCTTTACTCTTACAACTATCTCCCACTCATTTTAACCTTCTAGGACCTGCCGTCCACATATGTGGACATCACATTTTGGGATATTTAGACCAAAATACTCAATTTTGCTCTTCAAGGGCCTGATATCCATTTACGAGGACATTATACTGCTACTGTTCTATCAAAATTTTAAACGAATATCGTCATATGTGGCTCTGATTTTTCATAAAAACAAAAATAAGGTTAAAAATAAAATCTGGAAATTCTTTGTTTTTACATTCATCGGGCCCCAATATGCCCAAATATCAAAGAGAAATTAAAAATGCATGCCGTGGAAGAGTTCGGGTCTTAGGAGATTAAACACATGCATTCTGTCTTTCACTCCTCTTCTCCTCAGCACATACCTCCACCTCTCTAGGCTCTTTTCCATCCATGTACTGTCAGTACATTTAAACCTCTAGCTTTCATCACGTTAACTTGCTGCAGCTCAATCTGTCTTTGAAGTCAGTTGCCTACATTATATGTAGGCGATCCTTACTTAGGCTACGTTAACACTGCGGGTCTTAATGCTCAATTCCGATTTTTTGATCAAATACAATTTTTTTTGTCTGCTTGTTCACACTACAAATAAAATGTGACAGCAAACGCGCTCTAGTGTGAACCCTCAAAGCGGCCCGCATGCGCAAAAGAAGACGTCACACACAACGCGCTCTGTTTAGACCCAGAGCAAACAATATTGTTTGACTGATGGCCCTTAATATAAAGACTTCGGACTTTACGTTTCCCAATTTTTGCTTTAAGTTATTTTGTTATTTGCATAATAATGTAAATAACCTAATAATGATCCTTATTGCTGTTTTAGAGAGGAGCGGTGCTTCAAAGGATAGTTGCAGATTTCTGTCAGAATCTGCAGATTATACAGTATACATAAAATGTTCACGTTTCTCCAACGTTGTCTTCCCAACAGTTTCACTGACATCTACACTGGATGGCCAGGAAGCGTTCGCGATGTCTTCTCGGGCGCTTCTCCGGAGCTGATAATTGGCGTCTGTCTTGTGTCAGTGACGTAAAAGACGGATTTAATGCGACCTGACCATTCAAACAGCAGTCGCTTTCTAAAACATCGGATATGTATCGGATTCAGTACCACATACGAAAGTGACCCAGATCGGATTTGAAAATATCGGATTTGTGCCGTTCACACTGTCATACCATGATCGGATATGGGTCGCATAGGGTCAAAAAAAATCGGATTTGATGTGCTTTTGCCTGCAGTGTGAACGTAGCCTTAGTGTCCAGCTAAGCATGCAGCTGATAAAAAGCCTTTTCCTTTGCTTTTGCCACCCCTCTCTCTATGGTGTACTAAAAATGAATTACTCAGTAATTAGGATTACTTACAGTGTACTTAAATAGGACAAGAAATACTGAACATTTAAAGGCTAATTTAATCATGGAGCCCTGCTCTCAAAATCTGATGTAGATTGTAACACTGTCTGTGAAGCTGGATTTAAGAAAGAAGTGCTTAAAGTTTTACATTTTGAGAACATGTGTGACGCTGTCTTCTGTCTCTACATTACGTCATGTGGTTGGTTGGTTGCAGCTAATAGACTGACATTAGTTTATCTTGGCTAACTACTGACAGAATCGATAACTCTGAGGAAAATAACGACACTAAAACTAAAAATCAGTTTAAAACTATCGCTCCGTGATGTAATTTAGCTTTTATATATGTAGTGTTTCATGTCATGTTTAAGATTTCCTACAGTGCAATTTGTGTCTCCGTTCCTGTAAAACACCTAGATGTCATGCAAGATTAAGTCACCCCAAAAAGAAAAGCGTACTTAATGTAAAATGGGGAAATATTGTTTGTTTTTCCTGAAATTACGATAAAATTTATTTAAGTATGACATAATTACAATTACTTACAGTGTACTAAAAGTTATTTGCAGTGTAATGTGTCTTTTCTTGTAAAGTATCTGTAAGTATCCATAAGTACCTCCAAATTACATTTAATTACAGGGTAATTGTGCCCTTAGTTGCTCGTATTATAAAGTCACCCCTGATGCTGAATTGAAGTGGAAGAAAATGGATAGCTGACTGTGTTGCTTGGATAAAAATCACAATATATCAGAAACTCACTAAGAAGACGCTGAAATGACAGTTGTGCCAAATGTCTGAGATTTGGTTCTTATTGGGTGTACTTTTATGATTAATACTGGTCGCTGAATAGCTTATTCAGCTCTTGTTGTGAAGGAAAAGTTAGCTGGACCCTAGTGCAGTGGATATTGGATAGGTTGATCATATGGTTAACAGACAGCCTTTAGTTCTCATATCCACACCTCTGAAAAGGCTCCAGAGAAACCTCACCACTACTACTAATCTTCATGTGAAGAAAGTCACAAGTATTAAAATCACATGTGGTTTTAGTTAAATGTTTAGACAATGAAATGAAGAGCTGGGTGTGATCTGCAGTGAAGTAAAGCTAATTTTAGCCTCATCAGTTGCGTACCTTTTTATATGTTAAACAATATCAAAACATCAGATCAGAAATTAGAAAATGCCACAAATTCTTTACATTAATTTATTGAGGAAAATGAATATTACATCACTGTAATGCTGGGATGGTGGAGCCACTCAGGATTCAGGATTTTATGTACATAATTTAAGTAGCAGGTAAATCCATTAAAAGCTTTATTAGACGTGTGGTCGTGGAGAGTATGAGCTGAGCAGATAAGTTGTCAAATGATGTTAATATGGTGGCGAGGCAGCAGAATGTACAAGAACTTGCAAGAGTGGCAGTGAATCTGCAATGACCACCATAAATCACCAATTATGAACATGCACTGTTTAAGTAGCAACATCAGTCACAGCACTGAATGCCTTTGTGTCATCTATCTGCCACATTTTCATCTCCTATTTGTCATCCTTCTGTGCATTTGCAGAAATGGATGTCCCCAACTGGGACTGTCATCATTCTTCCACTACACAGTCAGTGCTTTTGTTCTTGACGCCTCTAGAAGTTTAGCACTCCTGGCAACTTCATAAGAAAAACATCAGAAGTCATATTCCAGGAGTGCTATAATTATTGCTTTTGTTTAGATTAAATTACGTTTTTAAGTTACCCATGTGCAGACCGTGGTTCTGCAATTAAGACAAACTAAAAGTGTTATCAATAGTCTTAGGTCATCTTTACAAATGACGTAACTAAGCATATGGATTTGACGTCTTGTTGTTACTAAGTGCAGTTATTTTCAATCTTTTCTAGATTAAAAAGATGCACAGCTACTTAGCATTGGGCGATATATCGAATATACTTGATGTATTACGTGTTTTTCCACTACAATGGTTAAAATGGCTTCATCTTAACCACCAAGTATAAATTGCTGTGACAATAATAAGCTGTGATATTAATGATTGAGGTGGAACAAATATGATCAAAGTGTCCATTTTGCACTGTGTTTGGATAGGTTACAGTCTGGCAGAAACCCAGATGCCTAAAAGCTTACTGAACTGTTATTTAAATTGTTCAAACTCATTGTTTAAATGTGTACTTTTAAACTTCTTTATCTGTCTGATGAAGCTTGTTAACCAAACTGCTCTATATTGTCAGTGGAGACATTTTCTCGTTCTTACACCCTGGCAGACTTTAGTTTTAGTTAAAGAGATGGCCTCAGCAAGCCCTTGTGCTTTGGTCACCTGCCCCTCCCATCTATCAGGTTTCCCTCTGGAGATGCTCCTTCAGCGGTGCAGGCAGAGTGAGAATGCTCAGATTAGAGCTTCCTTGGGGAAAACCTTGTCTGTTTAGTGAGAGACTGAATCCCTGCGAGATAAGTTTTCTAATTAACCTGCGTGGCAGCACTACACCTGAGATGCAGGGGAGACTTGAATGTATCTGCTGCCGCTTTTCACCTACCATACACAACAGGTTCCCTTTTCCCTTCTCTGCTTTGAGGAAACTTGCAAAGGACTGCTTTCAGCTAATATTGTTGAGACCAAACCCTCAGGCAAAAACAAACAGATGTTCAATAAATGCTCACTGTGCTTTCTGTTGCATCAAGTTAGTGGGTACAATTGTTTAGCTAAAATGCTTCTTCGACTACGATGAAACCTGTTTGTACAAATAGAGCACTTGGTGAGCTGTTATTCACTCTTTGTATTTATTAGTTAGTTTCTGATGTTGGTGCGTATGGACGAACCCAGACTTTAACCTTCTGGGTTTGTTCAAAATCACTACCCTTTCAGCTTGTTCGTGACCAAAAGTGTCCACCAACAGATTAGGTCTGTAATTTTTATTATTTTTTATGGTTTTTTGCCATTTTTTCCACATAAAGCTTTTAACTAACTTCAGTTCTTTTCATAAATATAAAATAGTTATTACTTAAATTAAATTTTTAACCCTTTAAACACCAGTTTGTTTGTCCACTGTACTAGGTGGAAGACAACCTCAAATCTCACAATTTTATATATTTGCAGTAGGGGTGGGTTTTGATTATCGATTAAAATCGATTCTGGCTTGGATAACGTGATATTGATTCATTAAAATCCTGAATCGATTTTTAAATATAAATTTATTTTGTCCGAACCGCCAGAATCTCAGGTTAAACCTCACAAAATTTCTACAACCGCCAAACAGCTAAAACAGTAAATGAGAGCAGGTACACGGATTCTGCACAAAGACGTAAACACAAAACGCGGACCCAATGCATCCGAATCAGTGAGCTGTTGCCTTTCTCACCTGACGGCACAGACACGGACACGCCGTTGGGGCTGAAAGCCGAGAGCTCACCGATTTTGAAACGGTGGCAGGTGCTTTGTGTTTCTGCGCTAGATTCTGCAGGTTTTATCTTTCTCCAGCCAAAATTGATTGAACCAGCAGAGAAAGAAGATCGAAACTATGATTCACATTTTGCTTCACATAAACATCGTCAGGAATTTCCTCTTACTTTTGCTGTTTTGCTTCCACCACGATAAAATCACACTTCCGGCATGTAATCGATTCACATCAACATTGATTATAATGCATTGTTATTTTTGTGCAGGGAGAGTAAAAACATAAAAACTCCCTCTCAGCTTGTTCGTGGCCAAAAATGGTCACCCCTTGTTTACATTTACAAAATGCTATATAATTAATATATATTAAAAAAAAATTCCACTTTCATTGACTTAATTTTTTAAATTGGCAGCAGTGTTATTCATGAAAATCAAAATGTCATTCAAATTCAGAAATTTAACCCTCTGGGGTCGCTGGACGTGCCGGCACGTCAAAGTCACATGACCAATTTAAGACGACACAGCTACAAGATGCAGCACGTCAGAGTCTCCATTTCAACTTGGGTCGAAAGTGCGGACTTCAAACTACATACCAGTTTTTGAATTGTGTCGATGGGCCACGTAAAACCAGAGTTATGATAAAAAATACACGCGATGTTTTTTTCTGAACAAAACAGTGGTGTTTACAGCGGGAAGAACGGTAAAAACGGCGTTTTCTACAGACAGCGCTAGCGTACACTCTCCCTTTGCGAGTGAAAAAAGAATAACAAAAAATACCCCTTCCCTATTGGTGTTAGAGTTTACCATGTCAGCCAATCAAAAAATGATATGGCAACATGTGGCACTTGGTTGTTTAGGGAGAAGGGGACGTTTTTAGGAGTGACACCCGCGACGGAAAGCGGGCGAGCGAAAGAAAGAGAGAGAGCGAGTTTTCATATGTGAGACATTAGTGACGTTTAGCGTGTTTGGAGGCTATAGTTAGTGTGTTGTGTAGTTATTGTCTTGTATTGTGTGTCAGTTAGACTGCTGAATTTCATATTTGCTCTAAAAAAGCCGTCAAAGGCAGATTCCAGTGTAAACGCATGGAAAACTGGACTCATGCACCTCCTGCTGTTAGACCTGCAGGGTTTAGGCCTGTGGTGTTCTCCTCTGTCTTATACTGAACACAAACTACATTTTTTGGACTGGCACAGTCCAGTGCCTTCTTATTTGATCCAGCACGCCTGATTGTTCTGTAAATAGATTTAAATGGTTATATAAAAAACGCCTGAGGCCTTTGCTGCATTTTTAGATAAATAGTACCATATAACTTTGTTGTTTGCAAAACTTGTGCATAATTTTTAGAAATGTACAATTTCTATTTGCATTTCAAGTTATGAAAATGATTCGTTAAACATGTTTGTGGGTTTTACAGTAAAAAATATAACTTTTTTCTACTCGGATTTTGAATTTTTTGTCTGAATTTAGATCAGCTGTGCTAATATAGTATGCCAAAATGAAAAAATAACTGAAATTTCAGATATTTGAGGTTGTGCTGAAAATAATGATACCAAACAAGGCAAGAAAAACATATTTTAAAGGTGAAATATAGAGGTAAAATCAAAAATAGTCAAAAACGGCCAATTATACCCTGGACCCCAGAGGGTTAAATACCAGTTAAATCACATAATTGTAATGATTTACAAAGGGATAAAATCATAAAATCTATTTTTTTTTCTAAATAATACATGCAAAATGATTTATTTTCTAACCATGGTGGAGGTTAGATGCATAGCAATAATTAACAGTATCAATGAGTTTTATGCATCTTTGGGTTTTTTTGTGCAGTGACAGAAAAACAAAACAATACAAAAAAATGGCCACCTCCTGTTTACGTTCACAAAATGCTATAAAAATTAATATATATTAAAATATTTTTCTACTTTCATTGACTTGAGTTTTTAAATTAACACTGGTCCTAGTCATGAAAACCAAAATATAATTCAAATTCAGAAATTATACCCTTTGAATACCAGTCAGATTACGTATTATTACCATGTTTTTTGGGGAAAATAGCAATGAAGTTCACATTTTTTCAGCATATGAATGACGAAACCTAATATTTTTTTAATCATCATTGCAGGGCAGTACCAGTAACAGTAACAATTATTTATTTTTACGTTATTTAATTTTTTTGGATGAATGGCCAAAAAGAAAATCACACATGGTGTGCTAGTGGCCAGAAAGGCAATTTAATGACCAAATAACCACTGAAATGACCACTAAAATCTTCAAAATTTATATTCCAGTGTGTGTGCTTCTGTGTGCATCCTCATTAGCAGCAAGATGTGCTAACCACAGTAGAGTGGTTTTTGTAGGCACACTTTCTACACTTGGTGCAAGGGGCTGCTGTTCCAGTCCTGGAGGTGCATTTTTTGCACCTTCTTCTCATTTTGTTGGTAGGGTGTGGGTCACACTCTGGTTCAGACTACTGTGTCTTGATATCAATGTCAGAAGTGGCTGAGAATCAGGGACAAGGGTGTCTTGCAGTTGTCGAGGTCACCAGCATGTGCCCCAGCTCTTCCAGGATCACTCTTCATTTGTAGGTTGTAGAGGACTCCCCCATTTCAGTGAAGTTGTTTCCGGCGGGACAAAGGCATCGTATCCCAAGACATCCAGGAGATTGGAGAAAAGAGCCAGCAGCCATCAGTTAGTTTTCCTTCAACAACTTGAGGTGCCAACATCCTCTCTAAGTTATCCAAGCTGTATTTGTGCCTATTGTAGTCCAGGATTGCTTCTTGCTTCCAGTCGTCCTCTATTCCCCATCACTAACTGCTGGTTCCCTGTGTGTTGTGGTCAAAAGAAGCACATTCCTCTGTTGCTTTGGCATGTGGGATATTGCCGTGGTAGTTTTGGTAAAGCCAAAGACAGATAACAAAATCTTCCACTGTTGTAACTGGAGGAGCTGGGGAGGAAGCTCTGGGTTGTTTCCCCTGTGCCAGTTTTCATCTGAGGAGTTCCTCTGCTAATGTGACCGAAGTAAAGACGTTGCCCTTGGAGCTCCTCTGTTAGTTGGAGTCTGAACCCCTTTCCCTTTTTTACTTCCTGAGAACTTCCAGTGTTGTCATCCAGCATGCTATGTATTGCTTTAATCTGGTGTAGGCTCACATTTCCAATTCCTCTATACCCCTCCAATCCTCACCATTTCGCCTCCCGCGCAGGTTTGTAAGGGTGCACAGCAGCTAAAAGATCTCCTTTGTTTTAAAAAAGTCAAAAGTAGATCTCAGGCTGCTAATGCACGAAACTGCATACAGGGTGAGCCCTGATTTGATACCAGTGGTTACTGGATTGTAGAGCAGTCTCTCTTCAGTTAGTGGGACCCACACGGTTTTCCGGTTGTAACAAAATATTTTTATTAAATATCATCTAAGAGTAAAAGACCCCCCTCCCCCCCCAAAAAAACCAAAAAGACAAAAACAGAAGAGGATTCAGGCACTGGCTAGTACTCATCATTAGTGGTGATGTGGTCAGCCTCTTTGGAGATTGTCCCCTCATCTTCTGGAGAGGAAGTTTCTCCATCTTGGGCAGATGTCTTTTCTTCAAGGGCAGAGGACTGCTGGGTGTCCTTGCTCTCTGACCAGATCATATAGACAGTGCTTGAAGCAGTGATGACCTTCTTGCATTATAGCCAGAATAAATGATCTGGAAGCTGTTAGGCTTACTTACAGCAGTAGCAATGTCTGCACCTGCATAAACTCCAGGACACGTTTATAAACAGTGTTTGTTGTCGTTTGTGCCAGCAGCTGCAGCTTTGAACTCTGCAAAATGTCCTGTGATCGGGTTTTTGGGTTTTTTTTTGAGTTAATATTTTGGGTATGGTATCTTTTTATGAAAAATACAAGAGTAAAAGTGCTTTTAGCATGTGCTTCAAAGCTAAGTTTGACTGGGAACCTCAAAGCTCAATAGCCTGCATCGACAGAAATTCACTGCAACCTATGTAATATTTCATGCGTCATAATTTATTCCAGTCTATCTTGCAAATACATGTTTGTGCTGCACAAACACAAACTATTAGATCCTTAAGATCAAACCTATGTCAAAATTGTGTCATTCTTTTGGTCTATTGGAGTGTGGTAGGCCATCAAAGGCCGCTACTAGAAACTAGGAATATTACATGAAATTGCTTGTTTGGCCAAAAATGGGTAAATGATGTAATTTGGTAAAAAACATTAAAAACTACAATTTTCATGTGTTGAGTTTAGAATGAAAGCGTTTTTACCTAAATTGTATGATTTAGTCCTGTCAATAACAAGGAATCAAAAAGGTGGTTATAATGGGTTTCAATTGGCCAAAAATGGCCACGATAGAGCCAAGAGCAACAGCACAAATCCCCGTTTCCATCAATCTACCTCACCGATGCCAGATCCCTCTCAAACAAAACGGAAGAACTTTAATCAGAGATTTACTATAGCTGTTTTGTCCAGGAGTGTTGTCTATTGATTGAATCCAGGCTCCATCCATAAGTCCCCAATGCCTGAGTGGAGCTACTGCTCCAGACCTTAAACCTCCGGGACTGCAACAAAGAGTTTGGAAGGGGTGGGGGGGTTCTGTGATTATATACTCCAGGTCTGTTGACATAACCACAGAATCATAGATGGTAATTGCTTACCGGATTTAAAGGCCATGTCAATTCAATTCAGACCCTATATCAACCTCGTGAACTAATGGTGGCTGTAGTTAACATTGTTTACATTTTCCCCTGATGCTAAGCCCAAAAGGGAACATAAAGCCCAAAAGGGATAAGGAATTTTACTCCAAATTTCTAAACAGTAGAGACTTCAACATAGTCTCTACTCTACCCAAAGATATTTATTTATTAGGTCCTGCAAATTATCTGAATTTCCCAAGAATATGGTGGAAAATTCTAAAGGAATATTATTTACCTTAAATATACTGATTAAAGCTTTGTGGAGCCATAAGGGTTTAATATTTGGGCTGTCCCAAAATATGTGCCAATACCCGACATAACCTCCAACAGTTCAATGTACCTGTGTCAAGATGTACCATTTGCTTTGGAGTTATGAAAAAACACATCAGACGACTTTTGATCCATGGGTTTTCAGTCATCTCAAGATGTATATCTAAATTTGTGTGAGCCAAAATTGCTTGGGTTGGTGGGTCTTTCATCATTGAGAGTTTAATGTCTTTCCATTTAGCATGAAATTTTGTTGAACACATATTATTATATAATGTCTCCATAGTCGTGTTTCCAGAGAGGAATAACCAGTCTTACTAAAATATCAGATTTGTAAAACAATCCGAGATCTTCAGTCATCATCATATCTCTCCTGAACACCTGAAGCTTCCTTCTCAAGTGGATCCCTTCTTGATCTGGGGTGGCTGTAGGTTTTAGCACAGTGTTGTCACCATTTCTCTTGTTGCTTTGGCGGCATCCTTATATAGGTGAGTGCCATTATCATAAAAAACCTGCAGTTGTGGATGTTTGGATGAAATTTGATGCGGTTCTCTTGCATATTTTCTTTGCCGCTCTTTATTTGTTGCATCTTTTGAGGACCTCACTAGGGTAGTTGTGGTCCACGACCCCTTCATAAAACACCTCTTTCTTCTGCCATGCTCTCCAAAGAACCTCTTCTTTCATAATTAGTGTTGATGCCGATTGTAGCGCTGTCTCGGTCTCTTAGATTCCTCCCTCTGCCTTCTTAACCCCACGTTTAATATCCGCATATTGTTCGTTGTTATCTTTTCTGAAGTCACAAAGCTCTATCAGGATATTCAGGAGTGTGGGCTCAGCTGTATCCATGCCTGCTGTGGCTAACATTAGCTCAGTTGAATGGCTCAGACCCACATGGCTTTTCTCTGTCAAGTTATGACTCTCATACTTCTTGCGATAACCTTTGTTTCAATTTTCAAAAACAATCTCCAATATTGACAAAAATAGTACCATCAGGGGTTATTTAAACCAAACACAAAAGAAACCATTGGGAGCTTGTAATTCAGACTGTCATTCTGTTGCGGGCGGATCCCTGAGAGCAGTCTTATACTAGCAGAGGAGCTCAATAACTTTTTTGCTCTGGTTTAAGACCAACCAGGTTGGCCACGTTGTTGGGTTCATCTCTGATGGAGATGAGACAGTGTATAGGGTGGAGGTAGAGAATTTGAACTGCCGGTGCTCAGAAAATGGGTACGAAGCTGAATGTCCTTAAAACGAAAACTTATCTTGGACCCCTCTCATCATAAATGGAGTCCGGGTTGAATCTGTCTCCACCTTCAGGTTTCTGGGTGCCCATATCTCCGCAAGTCTCACTTGGACACCATCACCATGGTAAAGAATGGTGGCATGGAAGAACATGGGACACAAGATCAATTGTGATTAAGAATAACTGATTAAATGCAGAGTGGATTATAAACACATGGAGAGTGAAAAAAGGTGATTGAAGAAGAAACAGTGCATCATGGGAAGCCTCCAGCAGCCAGACCTTGTATGTGATGACAAAGGTTTTAAATTCAATATTATTTAGTATTTAGCACCGAGCAAATGAAGAGAAGCCAGACAGTCTTTCTAGTCCCTGACAGTACTCTTGCTGCAGCATTTTGGATTAACTGAAGGCTTTTTAGGACATCCTGATAATAATGAATTACAGTAGTCGAGCCTCGAAGTAATAAATGCATGAACTAGTTTTTCAGCATCACTCTGAGACAGGATATTTCTAATTTTAGAGATACTGGAAGAAAGCAAATGGAAGAAAGCAGTTCTACATATTTGTTCAGTATGCACAATGAAGGACACATCCTGCTCAAAATTCCTCACAGTGTAAATAGAAGCAAAGGTATTGCTATCCAGAATAAGCATCTAGTTAGACACAATATTTTTATTGTCTGAATTTAGAAACAGAAAATTAGAGGTCATCTGTCTTTATGCGTTTAGGAGATTCCTGCCACATCCTTTGGTGATCAATGAAGCTGTGTATCATCTGCCTAGCAGTGAAAATGTATGCTATCCTATGCACTGAAGGACATGTCCTGGTTCTCAAAGTGTTACTGGAAGTCTAACCAACAAGTGTTACTTGTTGGTTAGGCACAATTTTTCTAACTAGTACAATAAGGGTAGGGTACAATAACCTCAGTTTTATCTGCAATTAGAAGGAGAGAAATTAGAGGTTATCCAAGTCTTTATGTCTTCAAGATATTTCTTGGATTTAACTGAGTGAGGTCTATCATATGGCTTTGTAGATACCAGGATATCATCTGTATTACAGTGAAAATGTAAGCTCTCCCTTCTAATAATACTGCCTAAGGGAAACTTCTCAAGTATCTGCTTGCAGGACCCACTGCAAACAGATACTTGTTGGGCTACAAGTAGCCCAACTCCTGGAGTTGAAAAACTGGAGGGGAAAAAAAAATATGAAAAACCATTTCTGCTTTGGGGGTTGTCTCATTCTTGCCACTCTAGTGTAAATGTTGTCTGGGAAACCTCTGCTACTTAACTGACTACATCAATATTTCAGAAATTTAACTGACTTGAATACTATGATGAGCTGTGTATTCCTTTTTCAAAGAAAATCTTATTTGTCTTCATTTTTATATAATCTACTTCGCAGTGAAGTATAAGTTACTTTTCATGTATAGTAAATATATATTCATCAAACTTTTTGTGTGTGTGTTTCTTTTTTTCTTTTTTTTTTTGGTAGAAATTAAATACTCCACCAATCTTGAAGGCCCCAAAAGAAAGGAAGCCCAGCAAGAAGGAAGGAGGCACCCAAGGGAAGGCATCTAGTCTGCCAGCGATCCTCTACAGGTAAACACACAATAGCTGTGAGTCATGATGGAGCAAGAAAGGCAAAGGTTAATGAAATGGGTAAAATGTTAGAACGAAGATTGTGTTTTTTATCCGTCGTCTTCAGTGCTTTGAAGTAGGAGAATTTATCTGAATCTGATACATTTAGCTCAAATAAGTATTTGATACTTGTTTTTGTCATTCTGCCTATGGGCACCGCAGTCATTTTTTATTTTTATTTTTTTTGTTCAGACTTAAAGCTTTAATTCAAGGAGTTAACAAAAGCATTGCATTAATTGGTTTGGAATTGGAGCCATTTTCAGGTATTGTTGTCACCCTGCCAAGTAGGTGAGCAGGCGGGCAGTGTGGACACCCAAGTTTGCCTCATTCTTGAGTTATTGCATTCACAATCTATAATTTTAAAATTAATATCTACTACTAAAGATTTTGTATGAGTTTGGATTTCAGCGACCTCAACTTTATGATTAAGATGAGAGGTCAGGTTTTCTGAAAATATTGTGATTGTGATAACTCCAGAAGGAAGTTACCTAGAATTTTCAAACTTGTACCATAGGTACAACTGCTAGGAGACTGAGGCGTAAAACTGGCGGCTGCCATTTTTATTTATTCTCAGTCCATATTTTCAGAGGCTAAAAACGCAACAGTTGTCTCACAAGCAATTTCATGGTCAGATGAGATCTGTTCCCTGATTATCCACTGACTGATTATGCAAGAAAAACATCTTAAGCCGCTTCCAAGTGTAAGTTGTTCATTTAGTAGCTGTCCCTTGAAAAACCCAGTTTCAGGTCTGAAGACATGTTAATGCAAGTGAAGGACATCATTCTGTTTTAAACCCAAAATCAAATTTCTATAAAATACCAAAGATAACAGTCTGACAGACTTGTATAATATAAAACTTTTGCACCATCACAGTGATTCCCAAAGAGCTTGAGCTGACAACATGGGATATCTCAGTGTGGATGAAGTGTGCCCATACAATATTTGAGGAAATTGGAGTAGTGCATGTGGAAGTGATGTGTCTAAAAGCTACCTGTAGCTGATAAACAACGTCTGTGAAAGTCTTTAAGAAATGCGAAACAAAAACCTGACATAGGACCCGACAGAAGCATCTGGCCCTTCAGCTGATCCATCAGCTGTTTACTGAAGCCTAATAAGAAAAGGTCTCACTTGATGGGTGTCTGTCAAGAAGCCATTCTTAAGGAAGGGAAATGGGGAAATGAGGTTATACTTAAATAGCATAACTGGACTGAAAATCAGTGGCAACTGGTGTTACGGAGTGATGAATCAAATTGTTTTCAATATGTACAGAGGAGATCAAAAGAGCGATACATCAGTGAGTATCATCTGTAAAACATGGAGGCTCTTTCCCTCTTTCCTGTTGGAATTCATTATACAGTTAGAGAAATTTCGTTATAAAACAAAAAGCAACAACCTTTTCTCATGCTCATTATTTCTCATACTCACTGAAACCTGATGTATTTCTGCAGCTGCGGAATTTGTAAAAAAAACCAGGACCAACATCTGCTTGTACTGTGTGACACATGCAAGCTCTACTACCACCTGGGCTGCCTGGAGCCACCACTAACACGAATGCCCAAGAAGACCAAGAACAGCTATTGGTAAGTTGGGTTTAAGTGGACCCTGAGGCTCTCCCCTAAACACCATGAAAAGTGATGTAATTTGAGCAGCTGACAGCATCCGTTGTTGTGAGTCATATGAGATAAAACTGGCACAAAACAGTCATTAGTGAAAGTCACACATCAACCCCATTTCTCATTTCCTTAAGTGCAATTCAGTTCATTCAATTTTATTTATATAGCACACAACAACAGTTGCCTCAAGCGGCTTTATATTAAAAAGGAGAGTAAAGATCCTACAATAATTCAGAGAAAGCAGAGAGAACCACAATCATATGACCCCCTATGAACAAGCGGTTTGGCCACAGTGGGAAGGTAAAAACTCCCTTTTAACAGGGAGAAACCTCAAGCAGAACCAGGCTCAGGGAGGGGCGGCCATCTGCAGCGACTGGTTGGGGGTGAGGGGAAGAAGACAGGACAAAGACACGCTGTGGAAGAGAGCCAGAGATTTATAATAACCAGAAGTGGCAAATTTACTGAGACTCTTTACTTAAGCAAAAGTAAATAAAAAAACCTGTATTAAAAAATACTAAACTTCTTTACTCAGTTAAAAGTGAAAAAGTAAATGCTCTGAAAGTAAAAAAGTAAAAAGTAGCTCCTTGAATGACAATTCTACCTATTCTGTTTTTATGCAAAAGTAACTTAATCTTCTGCAGTATTCATATTTTCATATTTAATTTTTGAATTAATACTAGTACATTAGAATACAAATGTTATTCAAATCTAAATTCTAATTTTAATGTACTCATAATGTACTCAGCTTGATTCTATTATGTAGAAAACAATGAGTAAAAGAATTTAAAAAAAATAGCTATTTTCTGTTGCCTACGTTGTAGAGTGTTAGTTTGTCTCCACATCTGAACAGTCAGGGGTTAAAGTGACATTCAGCAGGTGGGAAACTCTAACATCGGTTGTAATGGCTCAGCATGGAGAAAAGAAGCACAACTCGCAATAATTTTTAATGTGAGCGGGGCAGATTTTTTTGATTTACGCAAATGAATTCAACGAGATGTAAGCAGATGTTTCAGAGCTGTCTCGGCCGATTTCCATTTCCTACACTAACAGGGAACTGTATATTGTGTTTATGCTAGACCAGGTGTAGGCAACCTTTTTGATGACGAGTGCCATCTAAAATTTCCTCAGAAGTCAATGTGCCATATAATTGCATTAGCAATAAATTTAATAACGCTCTATATTAACAGTTGCTGTGCTGTGCGGAGAGCTCCTGAAGCATTTGAAGGGTCGGAATGTGGAAATTTCAACATTGCTTGAAAAAACTGACAGCTAGCAGCGTCCTTCTCACCGGTAGGCTAAGTGATTTTTAGCCAATTACAAGTTGAATCTGGTAGTTGGGGTTGTTAGCTAAGATACCGTCATTAAGAAGCGGCACAACTAATGTGTCTATGCGAGCTAATTTGTGATGTGCACCGCTGGCGCGGCCATTTATTTTTTTTAATGCACCTTCTCAGATTAATTCACTGCGTGTCGTGCCCAGGGCTGGACTGGGACAAAAAATCGGCCCGGGCATTTTGACTAGAGACCGGCCCACCAGGTATTAAAGCCAGAAAGCCTTTGAATGAAAACGCTGTTGTGACAGTGATGTACACTGTCTTGTTGGTATATGTATGATTTCTATACGTTGTACATTAGATAAAAACTTTGGTTGTAAGATTCAGATAATTATTTATTAAAAGCGAGAGATTTTAAATGAGAGTAATAAAGAAAAGTAGTCCTTGTGCCCCCCTTTCTCTGTTAATGCCCTACCTGGCCCCCTGGCAAAACTTTGCTAGACCCGCCCCTGCACAGTTACCAGCTGTCAGCTACGTAGAAAAGGATCCTGGTGTTATTTGTCTCTCAGAAACAGTTCATAACTTCCCTTCAACTCATTCATGTCACCTAAAGGGTAAACCTGTTTCTCCATCACCTGTTCAACTCTGATGATTCAGTAAGGACATCTCCTGGTTTCATCTTCATGTTTCCCTCTCACCACATATCCAAACTGATATCATGACCAGCAGCTTTACAGCTGTGGCTCCAGCAAACATCAGCTGATACTAGAAATTAATATTAAATAAATTCTAACAACAGCTGATCAAGCTTAAACGTGCTGCTGCGCGACATCCGCTGGTTTCCTCTTTCTGGCGCAAAGTGGGCGATAAACAAGAGAGACAATCAGCTGATCATTGATCAGTTTCATGATTGAATGAGAGAAGAAGAGGTAGCTGTGCAGCGTAAAGACAGAACAACTCCAGCTTTGTGTCTTTTTTTCATTCTAGCTGAAGTACGGGACAAACTGTGTTCCTTTTCAGCTCAATACGAAACGCGTAATATTTTCACTGAATGCAGGACGATTCCGTTTTTTAGGGGACGGTTGGCAACTCTACTAATTAACCTTATGAACAAAATAAAGTTCAACATCAGTAACATCATAGCACCCACCCAGCTGTATAGAAACTCCGTCATGCTAGCTAGTACCCAGTATGAAAAAGTCAGCATAACGAAAATAAACTCCACCTAAACTTGGTTTATATCTGACCCAGATAGACTGCAGGTCATAACTTGCACTCCGCCACCACCAAACAACTGAGTTATTTTTACACATCTGCCAGCACCTTTCATTGTTTATACGGTTATAAAAAAAACCCCAATAAAACGAAAAATCACCATCGGCCCACCGAGCAAATGCCCGGTATGCCCGATGGCCAGTCAGTTAACCCTTCGCGTGCTAGCTGTGGCACGCGTGCCCAGGGTTGCCGACCCCTGTGCTAGACCGTATACAATTGGTACTAAGGGGGAATTCAGTGTATTATTCTAAGCGTCATCAGCTTAAATGCAAATTATTCTACTACACTTAATATAATCTAAAGCTGACCATGACCAACACCACCATTAGGTATGTTTGAAATCTGTACTCCCAAAATTCCACCAACATGTTCAGTGTCCTACCAGGGGGGACAGGACACTGGACCATGTGTATAGTGACATCAAGCAGTCCTACAAAGCAAACATTCTTCTCCCACCTACGAAAATCTGATCACCTCTCTCTGCTTCTCATCCTACACCCTGCCCGGGTATGGAAGAAATATAGTGTCATCAGAATCCAACTATTTTTAGACATTGAATTTATAACACTGAATTTTTATCCTCCAAATTTCCCTGCAAAAAATATTCACCTGGAAAAATTCGCCTGCAAAAAATTCACCTGCAAAAATTCACCTGCAAAAATTCACCTGCAAAAATTCACCTGCAAAAAATTCAACTGCAAAAAATTCAACTGCAAAAATTCAACTGCAAAAATTCACCTGCAAAAATTCACCTGCAAAAAATTCACCTGCAAAAAATTCACCTGCAAAAAATTCAACTGCAAAAATTCACCTGCAAAAAATTCAACTGCAAAAATTCACCTGCAAAAAATTCACCTGCAAAAATTCACCTGCAAAAAATTCACCTGCAAAAATTCACCTGCAAAAATTCAACTGCAAAAATTCACCTGCAAAAGTGATGACCTTAAATGACCCAAGCCAGAGCAATCAGCACTAGATCGAGTCGAGCGGCTCTCAGCCAATTAAATTACGCTGTTTGATCACATGACATCGTTAGCCAGCAGTGTGTCTCCTAGAAGATAGCTGTTTAGAGGTGAGGGATTAAGGCTGTATCCCAATTCAGGGGCTGTATCCCAATTCAGGGTCTGCAGCCTTAAAGTACGCAGCCTCAACGATCCTCAAGGGCCGCGTACTCAAAGACCGCTAAGGCCGGAAGTGCGAGGCTCGTGAAATGGGACGGTCTAGCCTCCGTCGCGCTGCCCAGGTTGCCTAGCAACCATAACACCAACCGCTGGAAACGTTTCATACAGCTTTGTTTGACAGAAATGAAGGAGAACATATTTTGTTCGTGTGTTTGTTTCTACACGAGCTTTGTGTGATTTAATAAGTATCTGAGGCTGAGACCACAGGACTGTAAAACATGATTGTTGGCCTTCATTTCTGTACTGAACAGTCATTTAGGATTAGCTAGTAAATAACAATTAGCCAATGTTGTTCATGAGACTAAAGTCAGTGTAAATATGATATGGCCAATATTATAGTTATTATATTAATCATTATAAGTTATTACAGCAGTGAGTTTGAACTCTCAAATCAAATCACTTCTATTGTCACATGAATTTCACTCACATGTGCTGTACCAGTGTACCTGCACATGTGAGTGAAATTCATGTGAGTGAACTCTGTGTCTAACACTGAGCTTCAGTAAAGATTCAAGTTCCAGTTATTTATAAGTCCTATCACCTTAAATCTTCACTCAAAGACAAATATGTTTGACAGTGTATATGTATTATATATAAGAGACAAATGTTGTTCGTTTGATATGTTGGCATTACTAAATTTGGCTCAATGCTCACATATATGTGTAAAAAGAAAATGTACGAGCTGTGATAACTGTTGCTGATAGAATGAAGAGTAGACTGATATATGAAATATTCCTTTATTGGGTGAGAAAATCAGACCATGTCATAACTGCTTTAAGTCATACAGAATAGATATCAGAGCCTTAAACAGGCTGACTTCTGCTAAATGGGTCAAACTGGGCAGAAAGTATACAAACACATAACATCCTTATAGAATATGATGTAACACTATAGATCAACTTACCTCAGAATATATAAACCATATAAACAATTACAGCAATATGATGCAACAAACAGCAGTACTACTAATCCAAAATACTCAAAGCTTCATAGAACTGAAACAAACATTTATTTTTAGCTCCATTCTGCTGCTGATACATACTTTAGGTTTCTGAATATTAAACTTGTTGCTGCCTTTCATAGTGTGTAACTTGAAGGCCCTGAGTACTTTCTCCCACACTGAAAACACTGGAATGATAACATTATTTGAACATTACCTAATAAGACTGATTCAGGACAGACAATTAGTTATTTTAAACTTTTCTAGCAGTCCTTCACAACCAGGGAACAGTCTGTCTTTACTCTCCATCTGTCAGCTGCAGCTGGCTCTTCCTCCTCCTCTTCCTCACACACTGCTGAGTTTGTCCTGGTGGATCATCAGGGGTGCAAAGCCTCACAGATGATGTGCAGCAGTGGGTCCCTCAGTCTGTCCTCACTCTGGACACTTGCAGTCGTCACACATGGAAATCAAATGTGTGATAAGCTGCAGGATTCAAACACAAGTGTAACTTATAAATACATGTTCATACTTTTATTCCACAATCAGAGAGAAAGAAACAGAGAGAGAGTGCAGGACAGACAGACAGGTGACAGTCTCAGGTGTATACACTGCTACAAAACAGCACAAGAGAAGGAGGATTTAGTGTTTGTGTTATTACGAGTGCTAAACAAGAAGAGTTCCAGATGGTCCAGTGGACACATGTGTGACTCCTGTGATTAAAGCATCTTTCTTTCAGCTTAACGAGTGAACCGTCAGCTCGTTCAAACACACGTTAAAGTCCGTTTGGCTCGACACCACCGAACAGAGGCAGCAATATAACATAGCTAACATTAACAGTGCAGTGAATCCTGCTTGTGCCGTCATATTCAGGACTGCAAACCGAGCAGCATCACTGACTTTCAGCTTGTTGTGTTTGTGGATTTATGGCTGACTTTAATTATCCATAAAATCATCACATTCTCTGTAAGAGAATCAATGAGTACTAAAAATGTGCACCTTTACCTGTGTGTTTTCTGGAACAGGAACAGGGTAATATCTGTGACCCAACTCCCACAGCTGGTTGGGGGACTCATGGTGTTTTCTGTTCGCAGTGGATGGTTGTCCCATCCACTGCAAAATGTATTAAAATTATCCTCTAGTCGAGGAAGAAAGATGTAATGGCAGCAAAAGAGGTGTGCAGCATTTGAAATGTCAAGAAGGCCTTCTTCCTCAGGGTTGTGAAGAACATCGTAGTAAATGCATGTAACGGCCACCCAGAGGTCTCTCCACAGTCGCTCTATTCTGAAATAATATATAAAAAATATTTAAATTAGGTATGGCCTTTCTTTGGTGTGTATGAGAAATTCCCTGCTTGTTTCTAACCCTACATGAAATGTGTGCATGACAACAGTAATAATACATTATCAGGGCATGTAGGAAGGACCCAGGCATATCACTTAAAAGGTGTCAAAAGGGTTGTGATGATCAGTGGCAATACATGAGATGACAACCAGACCATTAACACAGAATGAACATTCTTGGAAGGAAGTAACAGACTGGAAAAGGTGTGTGAATAACTAAAAATAGGGCAGAGTCCTGAAGGCTCTTTGGGGTTTGTAGGACCTGTCCAATATTTTCTTCCTTGAGGGGTAAATAATGGAAATTGAAAGAAACAACAACAACAACAACAACAAAAAACAAAACAAAACAAAAAACACCTGACACATATCAGACAATATATCCTGCTGGATAGGGCACTGTTCTCTAAAGACATATTACTATAAAACTTTTTTCATAAAACTATACCCTTTAAATGTTTATGTATTTTTAAATAATGGAAATAAAGCTGCAACACCTTCCATCTTATGTCAGAAACATTTGAGGTTGACAGTATTTTATGAGAACAAACCTTTGATTGTGCACACTCATTCCTGAAATGAAACTGCCTCTTCCTGTGCCACGAACAGTAAACATCAGCCGTGCAACCTCCACATTTTCCCATCCGTGGTTGCCACGAACCCTGAAAACAAAGAAGAGTACCCCAAAACATTCGAAGCTTTAAACAAACTTAGATCTGATGATAAAGAACAACTTATGCCTTAATCAGAGTGTTTTTAAAAAATGTAAAAGAATCCTTAAAATCTTTGATTGCTACTGCTCTAGAAGGCATAAAACATGAATTGTCTCATGAATGCACTTTCCAGCATGTGTCAGTATGAAGTTTAATTTAACACAGCTGTTAAAACATTTTTCAGGATTTACCGGGTTGATAACAATTATTTAGATTTATTGAATTTATAGGAAATTACACAAGTGCCATCTTGTATCATTATGATCTGTGTAAAGAGACAATTTTAAGAATACTTTTGCAAAAACACATTAAAGTTGGAAGTAATTGGCCGATGTTCCAATCTTGAAGATCAGCTGTGCCCATTTGTTGCACATTGTGGGAATGGAGAAGTTGAGGCCCTTGCAGGCTCCCCACAATTTTCCCCAAACTGAGCGACCCAGCTAATTCAACACCTTTACTAAGCAGTGCTGTTATGTAATTGGATACAAGGGGTGAGATAGTAATATTTTCCCTCCTTGGTTGTAGCTCCCTGACATTACAAGGGTAATCATTTTATGATGTCGGGTTCAGTGTTACACCAGGATTTCAAATACAATATCATCATTAATAAGAATTAGTATTATCATTTCAGAATTGTAGGTAACCACTTTTAAATGCCATAGACTACTTATTTGTTTAATTTGATGTATTCACTCTAGGAGAGCGCAGAGGGAATATCCCGTTTAACTTATGCTATCTGTTTAAGTTTAGATAGTATTTGTAAAGATATTGACCATATCCTTTTCTGAAAGTGTGGATATAATGGATGGGGTAAGGTACTGGCATGCCACAACTTTATAGTTGTTAAATTCTGGGTACAAGTATACATGCCCATCTTGTACATGTTTTTTTAATATTATTATTATTATCATCATCATCATCATCACCATCCTACCCAATTACATGTTTCTTTTAATCAGGTTATGCTGTTTTAATGACTTTACAGTATAATTTACATTGTGTTCCTTTAATTTTCCCTAATTGTATGTTATATTAATCCCATATTTCCGTTTTAATATTTCTAATGTTTGCATTGTTTTCTTCACTGCCTGGTCTGCCTCTGTCTCGCCTGTATGGATGCATTTACACCTAAATTTCCCCAACAAATGATGTTTTAATTCACCACTATTTCAGTGAAACACGAGTCTCCCATCTTCCTGCTACCGGTCTCGTGTTTTTGTTCACCAAAGCACACACCAACTTCATACTGACGGACATATCACTGCCCTATTCCCGCCTTGCCTGACCGTGTTTTGTGGCTTTGGTTGGTTCACTTCTCCTCACTCTTCCCCATTCTTGTCATTAAATCAGGCCGTTCTGCAACCATGGCAGCCATTCACTCTATGGCTTTATTCATAGTGTATTTTACCCCTTAACCCAATGCCGTTCTCGTTTCCCACATTATATTTGCAGTGTTCGTCTATCTATCAATATCTGCGGATTATGGTTTTGTACCGAGTATCCTATTTTGTAGAGCACAGCATGTAAAGGTTAGCTCGGTTAGCAGGATGCTAGCATGTAGCGCTTAGTGAGACACGCATCAGACGAGTTGAGCAAAGACCCCGTCTGTGTACCTTATACGTGACCAACGGATTTAAATAAAATTAACGTTTCAAAAGACAAACTTGAAGATAAAACATAATATACTTACCGGAGAACCGCCAGGGTTTGCCGCTGCCATCATGCCGCTCCTGAATTCAAAACTGCCTCTGCAGACAGGCAGGGGAGGCGCGGAACTTTTCTTTGAGTTAGTCAAACGTTTTCCTCAGTTCGAGCAGATGATAAAAGAAAAATGAATGGTATTTTAAGTAGGACTAGGCGTTCTGTAATGATCTCTATTTAGGAGAAAAACTTAATCACTCACCTCTAAACAGCTCTCTTTTTAGGAGACACTGCCGGCTAACATGTCATGTGATCAAACAGCGTAATTTAATTGGCTGAGAGCCGCTCGACTCGATCTAGTGCTGATTGCTCTGGCTTGGGTCATTTAAGGTCATCACTTTTGCAGGTGAATTTTTGCAGTTGAATTTTTGCAGGTGAATTTTTGCAGGTGAATTTTTTGCAGGTGAATTTTTGCAGGTGAATTTTTTGCAGGTGAATTTTTGCAGTTGAATTTTTTGCAGGTGAATTTTTGCAGGTGAATTTTTGCAGGTGAATTTTTTGCAGGTGAATTTTTGCAGGTGAATTTTTTGCAGGTGAATTTTTGCAGGTGAATTTTTTGCAGGCGAATTTTTGCAGGTGAATATTTTTTGCAGGGAAATTTGGAGGATAAAAATTCAGTGTTATAAATTCAATGTCTAAAAATAGTTGGATTCTGATGACACTATATTTCTTCCATACCCGGGAAACAAACCCCTCCAAGCACCTGGGTCCTTAATACATGGCCAGATGATGCTTTCCTCTAGTTTCAGGACTTTTCTGATCTGACAGACTGGTCCATCTTCAACCAGCAGGACCTGGAGACCTTCACTTAGTCTGTCCTTTTCTACATTTCTACATTGAGTGTTGTGTAGTGAATTTGACCATGACTAAATCCATCCAGGTTTCACCTAAACATGAATGACTAAGTGAAGTACAGGCTCTGATCAAAACTCGTAACTAAGCCTTCAGGCTGTGGGGCAGTTCTCTGTACAGCACTGCCAGATCAAACCTGAGGAGGGGCATCAAACAGGCCAAGGAGGCCTTCAGGAGGAGGATAAAGAACTTCCTCATAGACAACAACCCCTGCCAGGTGTGGAGAGGCATCCAAGCCCTCACCAACTACAAAGGCCAGAGTCCCCAACCCCCGACAGCACCCTCACACTATCAGAGGAGCTCAACACCTTCTTTGCTTGGGTTTGAGAGCCCCCTGTGAGAACATGAGGTCAGGAGGAGACTGAGAGCGGTGAACCCCATGAGCGCGGCATCCCATGGACTGTGGTCAAAGCCTGCACTGACTCAACTGGCAGGGAACCTCACCAGGCTGTTCAACTCCCTGACTCATGTTTCTTTTCCCACCCGTCGGAAGGCCTCCACCATCATTCCCATCGCCAAAAAGACTGAAATAGACAACCTCAATGACTCCAGACCTATAGACCTCCCATCTATAGTCATGAAGTGTTTTGAGCTGATAATGTCTCAGCATATCAGAGACTCTCAGATTGGTAGATGAGCTTCCCTACCTCCTAAGCCGCAATAGCCCAGTCAGTGTAGAGTTGCATAACGAGAAATGCAAAATGTATTCTGTTTCCAATTTTTCTTCTTATTGAGTGTAAATGAATAAACACTAAACACCAACAATTACAGTTTCCTTTTTCTTTACAGTAAGACATCTTCTTTCTATCTTAAGTTATACTGCATCATTTAACAGACATGTTATTTGAACATAAACAGAATGTTTTTTATTCTTAGTAGTGGCATTTGAGGCCTATTGATAGCAGCAATACTGTCAAATGATGGATGCAAAGATTATGGAAATGTCAGTCTTTCGCTCAGCTGCTACATTTCCTTATCTAGGGAGGATATTTAATATATCTGTTTTGCCACATGTGATTGTTCCAAGAATACACTCTTAGCTAGCCAGCTACTTTCTCCTCTGTTTGAAAAAACAGGAATTTGAAGAGAAATGAAAAGAGTTGGTGCTACAATGCACAAAATAATTGTTTGTTTAAAGCAGTCTGCCTGTGACTGCATGAATTAATTTAAATTGTGAATATAATGAACATGAAACTCTTGTATTGGTTGAAAACGAGAAACAATCTGAACAATGCAAGTGTGTGGATGCAGTCATAGTTAATTACACAGTTGTGGATACACAAAAGCAACAGAAACACGAAGCACTTAGAGCACCAACCTCCACCAAGGCAGCTCCATTCTATGAGCAGTGTTTACGTTTATGGATTATAGAACTGTGTTTTGTATATCCATTTCTTTTACTTTGTTTTTAAATATACTTTATGAATCTGATAGACATACCCAGTACACACAGCATTTTCAGGCAAATGGCAATCTAAAAGAGTTTCTTTTAACTTCAGCGCGGCAGCCACACTGCAGAAATTGTGCGCACCTCCACTGTTTTGGGATCCATAATACACCAGAATTAATACAAAGCGATTTAGTGCATTAGTGGTAGTGGGTGCAAAGGTGATTTTGGAATGGCTGGTTCACCAGTTGACCCATCCGCCTGGATGCCCGGCCAATAAAATCATGTCATTATTCTTGGGGTTATGATAAAACTATTCAGTTTTATTATATCCCATATGCCCCACCATTGGGTTATAATGACTGGTGGACCCGGGGCACCCTCCCTCGGTCTGAGGGGTTGAGGGTACCCTCCCTTGGTACTCGGACATTGGGCCCGGTGGGCCTTTGGAAA
The DNA here is from genome assembly GCF_036321145.2 of Pelmatolapia mariae. Classification (NCBI taxonomy): domain Eukaryota; kingdom Metazoa; phylum Chordata; class Actinopteri; order Cichliformes; family Cichlidae; genus Pelmatolapia; species Pelmatolapia mariae. The sequence goes on along the minus strand of NC_086245.2, from coordinate 32,926,452 downwards.
GGCCCTGTGAGGCCGGTGGCAGCTCAGGGTCGCTTTCTGAGCCTCCCCTGATAGCAGCTGCTCTTTGTGCATGGCTGCGACCTCTGTCGCCATCTGATCCAGCAGCTGGGTTGGCTGTATGAACTGTGGATCTGACATGCTTCCTGGGTTTCTGCATAACTGTGATAGATGATAAATGTTTATTAATAAATAAAGTGTGACTTTTGTCAGTGACATTATAAATTTCTATGGAAGATCGCAACAGTAAAGGAATCGGGATGTAGTGAGCCTAGCTTAGCATATAGGCTGAGGATTCAGCATCAGAATGTTCTTTAAAAACAAAAAACTCTGACAAAGCAGATGGTTTGTCTGTTTTTAAACACAATCAACTAATCTTTACATTAAAGACTGAAGATTTAGGTGTATGATTTAAAAAAAAAACTTAAAAAAAAAACTAAAAAAAAAAATAAATTCAATTAAATGAATCAAGTCGTTTTCAATTTCCTTAGGCAATGCTCTGAGTGTGACCAAGCCAGCAGCGATGAAGCTGATATTGCCATGGAGACGTTACCAGATGGCACCAAGAGGTCCAGGAGGCAGATCAAAGGACCGATCAAATTCATCCCACAGGAGATGTCACCAGAGCCCAAGAAACATCAAGTAAGAGGCACTGTGTGTACTGACACACTGGAACCAGCTCATATTAGCTAAAATGTGCGAAAAGTTTGCATGCTCTATTGTTCTCCACTCTATCTCATGTTGTCACTGGCTAACTGACACATTCATATTGATTACAAATAATTAACTTGCGTTCCCATTAGTTCCCTCTTCTTCTAAGGTTATCAGTACGTTGCACACGGTGATCTCATGCAAGCGCAATATAAACAGTGTTACTGCATACAAAAAACACACAGGCGTTCTCCTGGTGGAACTCAAAATAACAAAAGAGAAGAAAATGAACTTGAATCAAAAAGTTGTTCCTTTTTGATTCACTGTATTTGATGAGAAACAAGAGTAGGAAGGTACAAACCCAGTTTGAACAGACTGAACAGATGGGCTTCATAGAGACATGTTTTAAAAGCAGTAGGTCTGTGCTGTTACTCATTAAAATCCTCAGTCTCAGTAATTCTGATCTCTAGCAAAGATAACATTGTTTATGTGTATAGATTTTGTGGTCATAAATAGGAATTTAAAAACCAGCATGTCGGCTCAGAAGTACAGTGAGTAATCCAAAGAAACAGAATGTTAAACACTTTTGACTAGGTTGCTCAGTTCATTTATTGTGTTTTTTTTTTAAGCTAAAAGATGGCATATTTATTGACTTTCTGCAACCCGTCGCTTGGTCTACTTTTTTTTAAGGTTTCATCTTTCTGGTTCCAGATGGTGTTGATGCTAAAGTAAAAAGTTAAGCCCCTTGTGATTAAAGCTGGACACTAACTAGTCTGTACATTTCTAATCAAATACAAATATCAGATTAGATATGACCACATTTGGCACAAAGTTATTATCAGTGTACATATTTATTTATATATGTATATATGTATGTATATACATATGTTTGTTTGCTTTTTTGTTTTGTGTTTGTGTGTGTTTTGTATCCAGGCCTCTAAGGCAAATGTATTTTTGCCCACATGGTGATAGTTTTTTGTTGTTGTTTTGTTTTTTTTTAACTTCTATTTTCCAAATTAAACAGTCAAACAAAAGGTAACATGCACAGAAAAGGAAGAAACGAGATTTTGGGATAAAATCAACGAAATCGTGTACAGTATTCCCTGTCTGCAAAAAAAAAAAAAAGACAATTAAAAAAATTGTGTGATCATCAAGGTTTTGCAGTCTGCTTCACTAGCTAACTATAACTATATATAACTACAGTGGTCCCTCGTTATCGCGGTAGTTATGTTCTAACAATAACCTGCGATAAATGATCCGCAAAGTAGCCAACTTTATTTTTTACAATTATTATAGATGTTTTAAGGCTGTAAAACACACTTTATACACTTTTCTCAGACAGGCAGGAACATTTTCACACTTTTCTCTCTTGTTTAAACTCTCTCGAAGTTCAAACCTTGTAGAAAAATAAATGCAGTACTATAGAATCAAGCCAAAGGCACCCACAGGTGACGACGTTTTGTCGACATTGTTGTGTTTGTTGGGGAGAAAACTTACAAACATACAATACAGCACTTTTAGAGTCAAACTGATAGTGATTGAAGATTTATGTAAATTTGACAAGCTGAACGCATTCTGTACTGTACAGGAGACACGGCACGAGATTGATTGACAATGGTCAATGGACAGCCAGTCAGGACGCAGAACACAATGCACTGTAAAAAAATAAAAAATACATTTAAAAAACAAGCATGCAAAATTGCACCAAAAAAAATCCACGAAACAGCGAGACCGCGACAGGTGAACCACGATATAGCGAGGGACCACTGTATATAATTTCTCCCATTTTTTCCTTCCTAATAGGGCCGTGCGATATGACCAAAATCTAATTTCTCATCCCGATAACCATTTATATCACAAAATAGTGCATTTTCTGTCAATTCTGTGAATCTCGGGCAACTTGACTTGTGTGAAGTGTTTTCAGCTGGGTGTTGTGTACCTGGAGTCGAGTGTTTTGACCGATGCATTAGACTTTATATTTTTAGATACGATTTGGAATGGCCGCCGTTTTCTTTGTGAGTATTTATTACACGGCGTGCTGCGGGGAAAAACCTGTTCTAACGTTTGAGTCTAAGGTTTATTTGGAGCACCTGGCAGCTCTTTTTTTCTTCTCATCCGTAAACTCTCTTCACACTCTTTCACATGATTTTTGCATCGGTGGTAGAAGAGATTTGCTGTGTTTGAGTCTGAGGTGGGGACCGGTTTGCAGCATAATTGCATAGTACAGTTTTATCTGGTCCGTGTCAGACTTTTCATAACCAAACCATGTCCATGCTACAGAGGTAGCCCCTCATTTTTTGACTGCTTTTTTCTGTTTGGAGCTACCTCCCATATGGAAAAGATATATATAAATCTTATAAAGTTTGTATCTGTCTTGTGTGAAACGTGTATGAAAAGCATACAAGAGTGAAAACAGATATAAGATCCCTAGAAAAATTATATAAATGAAACTTGTATGTTTTGAAAACTTACTAAAACAATATATGAAAGTGGCCACTTTCATGACTAAATCATATAAGCCTTATATGATTCACTATATGAAGTAGGCCACATCTGATGCAAGTCTTTTATAAGTTTTTTCTATTTCTTTTCCATATGGGCTGCTTCTGCCTCATCTTCACTGGCCATGCTGGTGTACTCTGTGCCTGCACCCACGTGTTGACCATCCAAACAATGAAAAAATATTTCTGTAAACAGTGTATTTTGCGACGCAACGAAACAAACGATAGCGTATAATATCAAACGTTAGTTGTTTTAATTTAATCATCCAATATATTTCGTCATATCGCACAGCCCTACTTTCTAAGTCCTTTTGGAGATTTATAGCATATGTCATCTGCTTTAATATATATATACGTTTTTCATAATATCAATAAATAAAAAGCTAGTTTTGAGGATTTCTTTTTTTTGCTGGCTGGTAACATAACTTTCACAAGGTATTTATCTGTACAGTTAAAAGTTCTGGAATAAGTCCTAAGTACAGATTTGTAAGGTTATTAAGGGAGATTAGAACTGAAGACATTGGAAATAATCACTGATTCTTTATTTCAACAAGTCTGAATAGAGGCACAAGACCAGAATATGTGACCATGATCTACCAGAGCTAGTTCACACTTGCACCAGCAAACCTGGTGATTGCTAGTCAGTTTAGAGTTCTGTTTAGGCATTATAAAGAAGCATGTTATGTTTTTACAACAAAAGTGTCTCCAAGTCTAGTAATTTGTAGATGATGACTGTAGTTTCCAGACAGATTGCCAAACATTCTCAGATATTGCAAAGTGTAGTTCTTTTTCCCATTGTTCCCCCATCGTTCTAGGTACAGAGACAGTCACTCAAAATTGCCGCTTTCAGCTAGCAGTCAGCTAACAGTCAGCCGCTAAATTGAATTGAATTTCATTTCATTTTCATTTAAATTCTTTTGATAGATTTTAGTTTTACAGTTAATTTGATCATTCAGACTTTTTATACTGCAAATCACCAAAACTATTTCAAATAAACAGTCCTTCATTCATCCATTTCAATCTAAATGAATAAATAGATACATTAAAAAAAAAAAAAAAAGATAAATAAATACAGAAAAATATTATACTTGCATATAAGCTTCCTCATAGATCCCAAACCAGATGTGGAGATTATTTCTGAGGCTGGTAGAACTTAATTTTTCATTTTGCCTGCTGGGTTGTTACCTCTTCAGACCTCTGTTTTAATTATGAGCATGTCCTTCATTTCTTCTTTTAGGCTGATTTATTCTTTAGATTTCTTTAAACTCTTATATTGTGGAAAAGTCTTGAGTGACCCATTATTTCTCAAAATTTTGTTAAGAGAGGCCAAACTTTCAACTATTTATTTTATCGTGTATTCTTTTTGCTTAATGAAGGTGTTTCAAAGTTATCCTTTGGACATTTAGTCCAGTTCTTGTAACTGAATGTTTTTTCAAGCTCTATTTTAACTTTGAAACCATACAAATTAAAGTCTATTAGACCAGTGTTAACTTGATCAATGTCTGTGGGTGTGTAACTCTTATCAGCTGTTTTGGGGTTTTATAGGGGCTGGGTTGATGTCTTTGAAAATGTGCGACAGGAATGAGCAAACAAACGAAGCAACCTCATGGCGCCTTCCTGAAAATGGGATATTAGAGGACAAAAAAAAAAAATGCTAAAATCGCTCATTTTAATTCTGCCATAAACTTCTGGAAAATACAAAGACGAGGATTGTTTTTATAACATTGTTCCGTAAATACTTTGTGTCAGTTAATTCCTACACCTTTTAACACACGCGCACGTTAGAATAACGGCCAACATAGAGACGATATTTGGGCTGGAGTTTGGAAGTCGTTGGCCTTCTGTGAGGGGTCGTTTGAATGGTCACCTAATTTGTGACAAAAGAATCCACTTATGATAGTCTGTGCTCTCTTTTGCTGTGTAAAAGTTGGTTTTGGCCTTCAAGTTACTGCAGCGATTCACCAGGTCACAGGAAAGTTTAAAAATACAGGTGGTTCACAGCAGGCAATTTCCTGCATTTTAAAATCATGTAATTTATAAATTATTTGTAAAACCTCTGTTAAGACAACTACTTAATATATTTAACAGATCATATTATTAAAGTGTTTATTTATTTATTCATCATCCTGACGGCTCCTGCAGCTTCCCACAGATTTGGTGTGGTTTATTCCCTACATTCAGGTTGAGCGGTCATATCATGAGGATGTTACTTTTGATTGCACAATCACAAAAACTCTATAGAAACTGTATAAATAGCTATCAGCTGTGAATAATTTTATCATTGCATAGTTAAAAAAAACAATAGTTCTGTGGGGTTGGGAGCGCTGTTTCCATAGTAGCTCATTAAGACTGGGTTGAATTCGATTTTAATTCTCTCCTACCTGTCAGCACATGAAGTTTTTGCACCTATAACTAACTAAATACTGCAGTTTGTGGGACATGTACCATTTGTTGGATTTGAAGTGTCCTTTTCACAGCGCTACATTTTTGAACCAGAGTATTAAAATAAATCGCAAAGGGTGATATACTAAGATTAGCGGCAGACAACGTGATCATTGCCGCTATGACTATTAATTTATTTGGAAAGCGTAAACAGGAAGGATTACCAATAGTTCTAAGCACAATGCCATAAGAGTGTTATCTGCCTGACCCATTTGTGTTGCATTAATTACTGGGTATTGCAAGATCCAGCAATAAATTAATTGACATTTAAATTTTGATTTTGCATTATATATAAGAACATTGGCAGTGCAATGGAATCATTATTTTATGTTTTCATGTTCAGAAACATAAGTTAGCAATAATCATAGAGTGAAAGCATCGCTTTCTACTTTGTCTTCTATCTTGCTCGCTCCGTGTGCAAAACCTCTATTTTCTTTGCTGGAAGCAAATATTTATATCAGTATTTCATAGAAGGGCTCAACATTCTGTTATAGTTATAGAATCCCTGAACAAAGGGCATTTTAAAAGGTATAAATATATGGTTTAGCAAGTCTGCAATTAAATATGCCTATTAAATAAATACGCTGTATCTGTAGTCAGTGTTGTCCTTGCTCAGTAAAGTAATGCCAATTAACCCTTTCACCTTCCCAGAATTGGGTGCAACAATAAATATTTGAGTAATGTGTGATACCTCTTTAAGATTTTTGATCCTTAATCTTGAATTTGTAAATATCTATAAAAATCCTATTTTCCCAGTCCACGTTTGACACAGGGTGCTAAATTCGATCCAACCATCTTGTACTGCTGGTACAAAGTCGGGGTCATAAGCTGGCCACTTGAACACTTTTACCTAATCCTGTAATTTAAAATTTTTCACTAAGTCTCTGCATATTTTGAGGGAGACATTTACCTATTGACTGGATGCCTTCATTTCTTTATCAACGCAACTAAGCATTGATTATAATGGTAAATGGTCTGTATTTGTATAGCACTTTACTTAGTCCCTATAGACCCCAAAACGCTTTACACTACATTCAGTCATCAACCCATTCACACATACATTCACACACCACTAATAATGGAATAATGGTTAAGATCAATGTTTTTCCACTTGGCTACTTGGATTGCACCAACATACAAGTAAGTGGCCATTGAGCAAATAATTTATATTCTCTCAATAAAGGCAATGTCCCCTTCCCCACCTTCTCCTCCATCCCCTCAGAATTTCACCCTTTTTTTCCCCCCAATGAAATTGTGAGAGGCTTATATTCTAGTCTATAAAGTCGTCTTTAAGTGAGTGCAGATTAGCTAGTGTGAACAGTACATCATCTGCATGTGAACAGAGTTTGTAATCTTTTCCTCCTTTAAGAATACTCTTTAGTCTTCCTTCCTGCAGCATTCCTTGGGCTAGTGGCTCAAGGAATGAATTAAAAACATTTGGGCTGAGTGGACAACTTTTCCTACATCCCTGTTGTAAAGTAAAATAACTAAATAGGTTACTGTTAAGTTTTATTCTTGCAATGGGGGGAAAGTACAAAGATTGAAACATTTTATGAATTACTCACTAAACCAAATCTACTCATTACTAAATAAAGAAAATTCCAACCGACTGAATCAAAATATTTCTCAGCATCTAAATTATTAAATAATTTGTTTTTGCTTTGTGAATTTGATCAGTAATACATACTATTCTTCTTATATTGTCATGGGCTTGTCTGTTTTTTTTTTTTTTCTTTTTAAATCATCTTGATCCTCATATATTACAGAAGGCATTATACTAATGATTCTTTTTGCCAAAATGGAGGCATATAATTTATAATCTGATGATTCTATACAATTTACATTCAAGTCTGTTCTTCCTTTCTGTGGGTGTAACTGATATAAAAGCTACCCTCCAGGATGGGGTTTGGGTTGGCAATACCCTCTAGCAGAATATAGTTAAAACCGTTTTCTTGGGAGTAAATGGTTCCCTATAGATTTGTACCATTTTGGTGGGAGCCCGTCTACGTCAGGAGACCTATTGGTGTTCAATCAAGAAATGACTTCATTTATTTCAGTCCTCAATACTGGTGAGGCAAGTTTCTCATTAGCATTCTCATTAGGGTTACTTCATTATTAAAAGTTTTCTCCATTACCAAAACACATCTGCATTCTTGGTCCCTGATTTCAGACTGTAATTCAAATCATGTTGAATTTCAAATCAGTATAGCCACTCCTCTCTTCTTCCTGCTTCTAGAAGATGTGAAAGTGTGTGAAAACTCTTTTTTTTTTTAAGTTTTTTGATAGCTTTTTTTTTTTTTTAAAAAAGAGAGAAACTGTGCATTTATTATCACAGACCTCAAAATAAACACAAATAACATAATCCAAAACCTGGCAGCCAACAAATGGGGTTCCCAGTTGTAAGTGAGAAAAGAGAAAAAAATAAAAAACAAAGCTTGGAGGCAGATCCAGAAGCATCAGTATTTATGGTTAAAACAAGAAGAGAAGAATATGGCTATTCCTAAAATGTCATTCTACTATAATGTTCAAACAAAATCAGAGTGACAGTATGGGAATCCAAATAAAAGTTAAGGGGCATAGTCAAATTAGAGAAAGGAAAAGATGCAAATGCAAAGTTTTGACCCCTGAGATTTGGTCTAATAAGATTCGGGTGTATCACCTTTGGTGCAAGGGCCCAGTGTGCTCACTCTATTCCCAGGTCACACTCTTGGTTCAGCCTAGTGTTTTCAAGCCAGTTCCAACTTCATCAGAATTTTTTTTATATAAGCGACAGTGGAGGTGCCTTCTGCACCCTCTGGAATACCATCAATTCTAATAATATTACATCAGTAGCATCCTTCAAGGTAAGACGCTTCGTTCATGTCCTCATCTATTTCTCCAGTGCATTTCTCAGTTGCTCCGATGAGGCAGTTTCTTGTATTTTTCCAGTTTAACTCTGCTGTTAGTTCAGGTCAAAAGAGTGACATCCCTGATGTCATGGCTTCCTTCACCGCTTCTCGAATTGTTAGTAATTGTTTTTTCTCTAGTCAGTATGTGATCTAGAGGTTCTCACTTGGAATTCAAGAAAATTTTCTATTGGGTGCTTCCAGCTGAGTCAGTAACAGAGTGGTGAGAAGAGCCTGAAGTCTATCTATGAAATGGGAGTATGTTAGAACACAGTGGCAGTTTGGCCCCAGACATGTGCCGAGAACACTGCTGGAGATCTTGAGGATTAAGCTGCTTTCTGATTTTCCTTGCAGCCCCAGCCACTTAGGCATTTCAGTGCAGTATTTATCTTCAAATTCAAGGTGAGCAATGGCAGCTGCTGAAAGCCCCCTGCTTTGCATTTTTAATGCTTTTATGAAGGCAGAGAGCACTGGCACTTCTCTAAAGCCATGTTTCAATTTATCAGGACTGGCAAATCGACTTCCTGCTGTCCTTAATGGCTCAAGTGTGTGTGTGTCTGTGTTTGTATACACAGACATTTTCCTTTGGCAATAGGCTTAACACCGCTACAAGTCTTGCAGCTTGTAGTTAGTAATATGTACTGGAGGAAAACCTTTTAAAGTCGGCCAATGAGCCCCATTTCTTTTAATGCTTCATAGCTACGTATGTTTGATTACTGAAGACCATGTGAAGTTCTCACTCTGAGTTTCATGCAGGAGCAATTCACAACCACAATCTGCCTATACATGGGAATAATATAGGACTTACCCAAAATAAATTCCAAATTATTTCATCCTTTTTTTTTTAGTTTAGAAGATCCTGAAACTCAATCCAGCACTGCTTGTGAACTATAATGTAATAACAAGCAACCGTTTTTTTTTTTTGTTTGTTTTTTTTAAAGCAGAAGCTTTCATCATTGAAACATATAAAAAACTGAAAGTGACAGAAAAATAGCTCTACCTATAAATAAAGGCACTTAAGGCACTTTATAAAGGCACTTTAGATTGCAGGATTCCAACTGTGCCCAGCTTCCAGTAGAGTGCATGTGACTTTGACACAATCTTCTTTCCAAACAAAACAAAAACAAAATAAACAATGAAAGGAGGGAAAAAAGTGAATTTTGCCACGACCTGAAGACCTAAATGTCACCTTTGTGGCCTCTACGAAGGTGGCTGTTGTCAACAGGGTTGTAACATGGGGTATTTTACCAACAAGTGACTTCATTAAAATGAATTAACCATGATTAATCACAGTGAATATCAGTTTCACTATCCGCACCCTACGCTGATTGCTGTCAAAACTCTTGAACTGAGAAGTAATTTAAGTGTAACCTGTCTGATAAAATTAAACAAGCGCAAGAACAGATGAGAAACAAAATCATTGACATTTGCGATTTTGGAAATGGTTACAAAGTCCTTTCTAAGGCTTTTGGCCTCCAGGGAAACCAAGGTAAGAGCCCTTATCCACAAAAATGGAGAAAACTGTGGCGAACTTTCAAACTTTCTATCAAAATGATTCTAATAACACATTGGGTCGTGACCTCCTGGATAAGGTGTCAGAATCCAGAACAATATCTCCAGGCCTCACTTGTCTCAGTTAAGGTTAGTGTTCGTGATTCAGCAATGAGACGTAGACTGGGAAAACATATCCAAGGGAGAGTTCCATAGCTGGCCAAAATGAACACAAAGGCAAAACACATTTTGATGATACACAGGACTTTTGGGAAAATATTCTGCAGACTGGTGGGACAAAACCTTTGAATGTGCTTGAATTAAAACAATTCTGCCAAAAATTGTGGGCCAAAGTTCCTCCACATCGATGTGAAAGACTCATTGCCGTTTATCAGAAGTGCTTGACCCTTGCTGCCAGGGGTGGTCCAACCATCTCTTAGGTTTAGGGGGCAGTTGATTTTTCATATAGGACCAGGAAGGTTTGGCTAGCTTTTTCCCTTAACAAATGAAATCATTATTGAAAACCTGGATTTTGTATTTACGCAGATTATTTCTGTCTAATGCTAAAATTGGTTTAATGTTTTGAAGCATGTAACTTTGACAAATATAAACTACCAGTCAAAAGTTTTAGAACACCCCAATTTTTCCAGTTATTTATTACAGTTCATGTCGTTCAAGTCCAATGAATAGTTTGAAATGGTACAAAGGTACAAATGTATATATGTTTGTTTGTTTGTTTGTTTTAAAGGTAAGGTTAACCAAAAGTGAAAAATAACAGAATTATACAAAAAGGCCTTTTTCAGGGAACACAACATAGATTAACAATTTAAAGCTGTTCCTCAGCAATAGAGGTTGATCAAGCCTTGAAAACTACAGTATCGTACTGCAGAAAGGAGTGTGTTGCTGCAAAAATGGTGAGAAAAAGGCAATTAACAATGGAAGAGAGACAGACCATCATAAAATGTAGGTCTTTCCTACAGAGAAATTGCAAAGAACATCAAGGTGCCTGTAAGTACAGTTTTCTTCTCCAGCAAAAGTCTCTCAGAAACAAATTAACAGGAAAAGGTTTGGCAGACCCAAAGCCACAACTAAATCAGAGGACAAGTTTCTGAGAGTTAACAGCTTACGTGATAGGCTGCTCACAGGACAACAGCTTCAAGCACAGCTTAATAGTGGTCGTAGTAAGCAAGACTCAGTTTCAACTGCGAAGAGAAGACTTCCAGCTGCAGGTTTGACAGGACGAGTTGCAGCAAGAAAGCCATTGCTAAGATGTCATAATAAGACAAATAGGCTTGCCTGGGCCATGAAACACTGCCAATGGAAGACTGGAAGAAGGTTTTATGGACTGATGAATCAAAATTTTGGTTCAAATCTTCGGTTCATCACACATTTGTAAAGACAAAGTATTCACCACATTCCTGCTTTGTTGGTAGTGGCTCCTGAGAAGCAATTCTACAACCAATCTGTTTGACCAACACTAGTTAATCTGTGACACCGGTTAATACAAAACAACAGTCATTGCTCCCTCTTTCCTTTACATTTTTGCTTATTTGGTGAAGGGGACCCCTTCCTTGGTGATAAATGATCCTTCATATCATGAGTCGACGGTGCACACACAAATTAATATTTGCTTTGCGAACACCTATGAGTTCTCTTCTCCTTTGTCTTTGGCATACTACGTTTCTTGCTAGTCTCTAGCCAAACAGACACCACAGTGACACCTAATTTTTTATCTATCTCAGCCACTGTGTTTAAGATGTCAGGGCAACATGGCAGCTTCACAAACCAAGATCTCTCCTGTGTTTTTAATGGAGAAACTTTTGTTTTTAATGTATTTGTGAGAATACATTAATTTGTTGGAAGGCCTAATTACAGACCAATCAGTGCATATTTATAATTACAAAGTATAACTTAAAGAACAGTCAGTTGTTCTTTAAGTTAGAAATAGAACACTGAAGCTGTTGTAATGACGCCTTCACCTAAATTTTACCTGAGTTACGGAAAAAGGTGGACAAATGAAAAAAGGTGGCAAATTGAAATTAGCGTGTCTTCTTATGCTCTGTTAATTTTTCTAATCCTGTGCAATAATTCATGCTTCTTAAAGATGCACTGATGTACTTAATTAAAAATTGATTTTGCCTGGGACGTATGAACTGCCCACATTTTTAATTTCCTCACCTGAGCAGAGCCTGAGAATAGCTATGCTGTGTGGCTGAACATTTTTCAGCTGATCCAGCTACACTCTGTTCTCCCTGGGTTTATAGATTACTTTAACTGGCACTACTTTAATACAAAAATTATTAAATAATGTCAGGCCTTTTATTTGGTGCTTCACTCACAGGAGAAAAGGAACTATGAAGGAGCCAATTGGCAGCAATCTTGCAGTTAACATTCTTAATGATAAGTGCTCCATCTGGCAAGTGGTGCTGAGCCAAAGGCGACAGATGGGATTGTTTTCACAATCTGTTTAAATATGTTGTCAATTTTTCTTCCCCTTTTAAACTCTCTCCAGCAGCTCAGACATTTGCTTGAAATAAGGTGTTTTCTGTTTTCTCACACTTGTATTCAACTTATGGTATCCTTTTTTTCTGTGAGAAGAATGGACACCAGAAAAGTTCATTTCTGGGCTTGTCCACTTTGTGGCATCCAAGGGTATTTCATCCGTAGTCGCTTGAAGTCATGGAATATCATTCGCTTTCTTTGCTTTCAAGTCACCATCTTTGGTTTCTGGTCATTGCTTCCAATGTAGCTTAAGGGTTTACCAACAGTGCTGTGAATGAAGTTGCGAAATAAAAGCATTTAATTCATCTACTTGGCTGGCTCACAGTCTAAACCTTATCATTTTTTTAGTAACAGCCCCTCTGAATGAAGTTTTTTTCCTTCTAAGTTAATTGAATTAGCCCCCAAGAAGAAACTGTATGAAAATTATTTCTGCGTGAAAGTAGAATACTTTTCATTTTATGTAGAAGAAATACATATATGTGTATATGTATATATGTATGTATATATGGATATATATATATATATATATATATATGTATGTATACATGTGTGTATATATTTGTGTGTGCGCGTGTATATATGTGTATATGTATATGTGTATGTATATATGGATATATATATATATATATATGTATGTATACATGTGTGTATATATTTGTGTGTGCGCGTGTATATATGTGTATATGTATATGTGTATGTATATGTATATGTGTATGTATATGTACATGTGTATGTATATATATATATGTACATGTATATGTGTGTGTGTGTGTATATGTATATATATGAATTTCTCATTTAGATACTGTCTGAGATTAGCTGTAGCTTAAGGGTTTTGTGTTTGTAAAAGAAGAAAACATCATATTTAAGATCCTAAATTTGTGTCCAATGAAAAGAAATCTTGACAGATAAAACCTGTAAGATAAAAAAATATGCTTATTTGAAAGAATCTGAAGTACATAGAGGCAGATTGATATTTTTTTTCTATTTTTTTTTTGCAGCGCTTCTAATGTAATACATACATAGAGAGCCAAATGAAATGATTAATGAACTCAGATTAATCCTTTTTCCAAAACATCTTTCTTTAACAAACTTTGAACATTAATACCAATTTCTCGAGATTGTAGCAGACATTAAAAAAACAAGATTAAACACAACATAAATATAACAAATATCTTAAGAAGAATAGTGCATAACTTAATAAAATTATTACGATATGACCAAATATCTTACGAAGGTAAAAGCATATCTGAAATCCTAACCAACGCATTTAAATTAAATGAAAATACTTGAAATGCCATGATTTAGTGATAATATAATATATATAATTAAATAAGATATTTCAAAAATGCTATATATTTAAAGTTCCAGTCCATGACTTGTTGAAAAAAGTAACAGCATATGTCTCCTTTTTGGCACATTTGACACTGACCCAATGTAAAATTTAAAAGAGGAGAAACAACTAGAAAGCGAAAATTTAAGAAGAAATTTTAAGTGTGCCTATGCCGCTGCTAATCAGTGTAGTTTGCCATTAATACGGCTGCTTAGGGCAAAACTCAGAAGAGCAGCCATTCTCCACCATGAACTATGGTAAAAACAAACACCGCTCACACTTCACAGATGACAGGTTACAGTTTTGTTTAAAGATGAAGTTACTTCGTACAGCGCCGATTTGCAGACGCTGTGCACACAGGTTCATGAGCAGAAGTCCCATTGTACCACGGCAGACCCGACAATGTTTGCATGAACACGCTTTGAAGCATTACGTTATGGACCACTTTTCACACATGGTTGGTGTACCCACACAGCCGGCTGTAGCTTTTCAACTCACAGCCCGACACACACCCAAAAAACAGCCGAGAGAGCACAGACTACGCCCGAGAGACGTGATTGCAGATGCCGCTCAGGTGGGTCCACCTCCCCTGCAGCGGCACTGCAGACCACGCCCCGCCACACACATCAAACACGTAAAATAAATATTTATGCACTTTTGCATTCACTTTTTGTTTTGTGTTTTTTTACACAGTGTTCTGAATGATTAACAATGGTCTACAGCCAATCTTGTGTATTATTATACAAACTTTGGTTGTAAGATGCAGATAACTATTTAATAAAAAGCTAAATATTTTATATGAGAGTAAGAAAGAAAAGTATATCTTTGTGTCCACCTTTCTCTGTTAATGCCCTACCTGGCCCCCCGGCAAAAGCTTTGCTAGATCCGCCCCTGCACAGTTACCAGCTGTCAGCTACACAAAAAAGGAGCTTGGTCTTTATTTGTCTCTCAGAAACAGTTCATAACTTCCCTTCAACTCATTCATGTCACCTAAAGTGTAAACCTGTTTCTCCATCACCAGTTCAGCTCTGATGATTCAGTAAGGACATCTCCTGGTTTCATCTTCATGCTCCAGCAAACATCAGCTGATACTAGAAATTAAAATCAAATGAATTCTAACAACAGCTGATCAAGCTTAAACGTGCTGCTGTTGTTTAGCGCGATAAACAAGAACGAACAGCCGATCATTGATCAGTTTCATGATTGACGTTTCAACACGCGAGAGAGTGACAGGGGTGGCTTCGTAACGACAGAATAAATCGTAATATTTTCTCTGAATGTGGGACGATTCCGTTTGTACAGCAACTCTATGAACTAACCCTTATGAATAAAATAAAGTCCACCGTCAGTAACTTAGCGCGCACACAGCTGTATAGAAACTCCCGTGGCAGTACGATTGTAAAAGGGCAACGAAAATAAATTACACCTAAACTCGGTTTATATCTGACCCAAATAGAGTGCAGTTCATAACTTCTTACCTGAAATTCAGTTCACCTCACGCTCCTGCCTTCGGTTTCCAGCATCATCGGCCCATATAAACGAAGAATAAGTCCAGCTAAAACACAGACTGTCGGCGAGCGATCGGGTGTTGAAACGACTTTCAGCCACCTCACTGTAAGCCAAGCCTGGGTGCTTTTTCACGAAGGGTCGCTAGCGGCGCTAGTGGCGCTAGCTAGCTAGCCGGCTATCAGCAACACGTAAGAGAATTGTCGCTAATATGGGATGTCTTGATAAAACGATCAGATATTTGAAGTTTACACACCTACATTCTCGCCTGAAAATATCTTAAAAGTTTATTTTGTGACCTAGAAACACTAATAAAAGACATATAAAACGAAGTGGTGGCCGCCATTGTTTACGCTGTAGAGGCGTGCTATGAATTGTGGGATATGGAGTTTCCCCCCCAAGCATACAACTTTTCGGCTGTACTATTCCGGGTATACCACTAGAGAGAGCCAACACACCACAAATGACGTCTGCTTCTATGGGGCCAAAAGTCAGTTTCTTTCTCAGGAGCCTAGAAATTGGCCCGAATTTGCACTAAAATCAAAATATTTAAAAAACTATAAAAGTCATAAACACCAAAAGTCATACCATACTAGTCCAGCTCCAGCCGCACAAAATGATCTAACATATGTAACCCTTGTGTCAAAACTGTGCGGCAGAGAAGCGCGGGAAAATTTTCACTAAAATATTAATATTAAAAAAACTATAAAAGTCATAAACACCAAAAGTCATAGCACACCATTCCAGATCCAGCTGCACAAAATGAGGTAACATATATGAAGCTTGTCTCAAAACTCTCTCAAAAATTTAGGCGGAAGATTGAGAATAATAACTAGAAAAATTTGCATTTCCTGTGAAAATGCTGTGTGGATGCCTTGACGCTGAAGCTGTCTGCTGAAAAGCTGAAAAAGTTGTATGGTGGTGAAAAAAAAATGTCGCCCTGAGCAGGATTTGAACCTGGCCCTCCTGGGATCAAGGCAGCTACTCATCTCACTGACCCAAACTCATTCTCACAAAGAAGAGGTGGACAGACTGACAATTCTGCTGAAATTAGCAGAAGCTGCTGTGAATTGAGCTAATAAGAGGTGAAAAGGCTGAAAATTTTGCAGAAGGTGAATCAGAGGTGAATCAGCAGAATTTCTGCAGAAAAGAGGGAAAGAAGCAGAACGTTGCGCTGAAAAGAGGTGAATCAGCAGAATTTCTGCTGAAAAGACGCAGAACAACCTGGTTCTGCTCAAATTCACCAATCAGAGGTACTGCCTCTGTCTGCTTCATCAGGCTGTGTACTTGTATGTATTTCTGCCATGGGGTATTGACAAGAATCTGAGGTCCATATTAGAAAAGCTGCTAAAATCATAAAACTTTGCAGAATTGTAATAAATTAGCAATATAAATTACAGGTCTGTGATAGTGTATAAATTTGTAGTGAAAAAAAAAATGTTGAACAAGGTGGGATTGAACCCACGACCTTTGAGCTGCAGAGCCGTGTCATTACTGATTGCGCCACCTGGAAAGGGGGAGGGCGGCTGAAAAACAGAGACATGACCAGTCAAAAAATAGATTGTGGTGAGAGGCGAAAAGCGCCGTTTTTTGGAGTTACAAAACGTCGTGTAACTCAAAAACTAGGAGGGCTAGCAGCATAATTCTTGTACTGGGTGAATCAGCGGACTTTGGTGTATTTTGACTGCGATTTTCATAGCTCTTTGTACCTATCGCGGAGATATGACGAGAGAAGAAACGGCTTCATTTTTGGAGTTTGAAAACTGAGAGGAGGACAGATTTCCACCCCTCAAACAAACGTAATTCATTGCTCAACGGTAAGATAATTGTAAAAACTGCTTCCACTGTGAGTGTCAGCAGTGTCTGAAGATATATTGGCACAAGCCTCATGTCCTAACTTTGCTTTGTTAAAGAGATATGACGATTTGAAAATGCCTCCCGTTACAGAATGTCAGCGCTGAATTTCACAACCTCCCCATAGACTTTAAATGGGGAGTTTTCCGACCTTGTGTCACTTTGAGGCAAATTGCTAAAAAACGGTAAATCTCACAATAAAGATAGTGACATTGTCTGAAAGCCAGCAAAAATACCTACGTTTTGATGTATAATTTGTGGGGGTTGAGTGAAAATTGAGTGAGCAGCAAGAAGTTGTTCAGACATGAAGAGAAGTTTCAGAAAGGACCAGTGTTCACTGTGAGTTAATTGCATAGCAACCATAGCAACGCATGTATTTTCTGAAAAATCACAAAGCTGCAACTGAAAACTTAAAGAGGCACTAAATTAAAACGGTAAAAGATATAAAGAAGCTGAATCACACAGGCATAGCCCAATAATTTGAGAACGTTTTAAAGTTTGAATGGAGTTTCTAGGTGAAAGTATGAGGAAGTAGTTAAGTTTCAAAAACAAGCAGGTTTTAGCAGAATTGTGGAAGTTTTCCATTCATTTCAATGGGACAAATTAAAGGAAAAAAGTGTAATATTTTAAAAAATTATAATAGTAATAAACACCAAAAGTCATAGCAGTCGAAAGCAGAAAGAGCAGAACAGATCAGAGTTTGAACGGTGAAAATTGGCTGAAAACTGAGGGAGTAGTTAATCGGCGAAATACGGAGCAAGTAGAAGAATAAAGATAAAGAATAAAGAGAAACAGGAAAACAATAGTGTGGATGCCCTTTGAGGGCATCCACACAATAATAATAATAAGAATAATAAATCCGACGAATAGTAATAAGTGTGCCTCTTGGCATAGGCACACTTAATAATGACATAAAGTTTCCATGTGCCAGGAATTTTATCTCTCTCAGCTGGAGTGGAAAGACAAAAGGATGTAATCATTATATCATCCATAGTGATGCATCTCCTTACTGTTATGTGCTTATGGTCACTGTTATAATACAGCCTGGACTGTGAATAGATACCCAGTTTGTTTAATAAAGACAAGGGAAGATACTGATAGAAACAACTGTTCATCTATTATTATGTCAGATTGTGTTTGTCTATGACTATAATTAGATAATGATCAGACCCCGTACTGTCAACTGCTGCAACAAAAAACAAAACATACAGCAACTGGTACACAAAAATTAGAAAATGCACAGATACATAAATCAACAGTCTTCTTGTGGTGTGTGTGTGTGTATGTGTGTGTGTGTGCGCGCGCGCGAGAGAGCGAAACTGAGTGTCTGTGTATGTGACTTTGTCACGAAGTGTATTTGATAATAAGGGTGGGAAGCCGCAATGACAGCCCCCAGGAGCCAAAGGCAGATAGAGATAGATCCAGGAGATTAGGCCATCCGCAGCCCCCAAGAGTACCGAAGACCTGAGGCTGCCATTTTGCCGACAACTGCGTGTCTGTCCGAGCAGGAGGTAGACCTCAGATGGGGTGTCCATTGCCAAAGGGCGAGAGGCAGCCAACCCCGCTAGAGGCTGTTCACCCTAGCAACCAAGAATTGCCCAGCACTTGGCAGGGTCCCGAGCCCCCTACCCCCACCACTCTCCCACGCAGAAGAGGTCCAAGAAACCCAAGACCACCACTCCTGAGAGAGTGGGTCAATGACCACGGCAGAACATCCAGCCGCGCTCCCTGGAACCAACAAGACCTGTACCTGGGCAGCAATGCTCACCTGGAAGCAGTAGGGAAGGATTACCCCACCCTCCATGACCACGTCCCCACAGGGGCCAAAGCTCAGAACCAAACCAGGGCCCAGCCAGATCAATCCACAAACCACCAAGGGTGTAGGAAGACACGTGTTTGTCATTTCAGTACTCTTCCATAGATTTCATTTCAAGACTCTTTGAGTTCCTTGTCTTCATGTTATACAATGTCTCTTCTTCAAGCTACCTTTGGCAGCCCCTTCCTGTTCCTTCAAGGACACAACCTAAGGCAAATGAAATGAACCAAGAATGCCACATTGCTTGAAAGCCTTTTATAAAGCAACCAACACCTGGATTACTAAAATTAATTTCTTCTCCGATCTGGATTTCAGCAGAAAAAAATCAAGCTGTAAGGTGTCAGACAAGGCTTTGACCCACCCAGAAATAGAAATGTCTTAATTTTTTCTTAAAATTATATTGTATTGTTTTGTATTTTGTATGGCATTACCATTTCAGCCATTTACATTACCATTCGGATTTTTAATTTATTTTTTTAAATAGAGAACCAGAGGGCAGAAGAGGAAGAGAGTTCCAGTCTGTGAGGAGCGAGAAGATAAAATTGAGGTTTGTTGCTTTATTTCTCTACAGGAAAAAAAAGGTATTGTTCTAAATAACATGTTCCTGAGAAATTCAGTTAAGCTGTTCTACCTTTACCCACGTTTGCTTCTTTGTCACATTCTGTAATTCCAGGTTTTTTGGGTTTTTTTTTTTTTGCCTTTTCTTACTCATATTTGCCAGTATTGTTCCTTTATTGAAATTAAAATTAGTTAATTGTTTCTTCAAGAAGAATCCTACTGTTTAAAGGAACTAACTTTCCTCACAGTAAAGATTTCAATGCATACTTTAAGGATGTAAGAGGAAGAATGCAAATGTTTTTAAGCTTTTTTTTTCTCTCCTTTGCCAAGTTTGTGATGGCGAGACTGACAGAAAAGGTCAAGCTGGGCTAATAAGACCAAAGCTGTTTACCCCTTAGCTTAAAACGCTGGTGAGGTATTGTTGTCATCCTGCCGGGCAGGCAGGTGGGCAGTGGGCAGGTGAACACCTAATTTGTAAATGCATTAACTTCAAATAGATATGACAATGTTGGATGAGTTTGAGGTCAGAGGTCAGAGAATCTTGTGACTGTGATAACTCACGAAGGAAGTCAACTAGAATTTTGAAATTGATACTATAGGTGCATCTACAAAAAATCTTGGAGAAGTCTTGGACAAATCTCAGTCACTTTGACCTCAAAGTCAGAGGTCAAGTGTTATGGAAATCTTGTGAACAAGGCAAATGTGTGTCTACTAGGAGACTGAGGGGTACATCTGTGTATCTGTATTCTTATACACAAGATTGTACAGTGCACGACTTGATGTGTTGTTGTTTATTTTTAGAATTTGTTGTGCTCATGACAGAGTTGTAGAAACTTTTGTACATACACACTTCAGTTGATTTTAATGAACAAGTTAGACAGCCCTGATGCTGATAATCACTGTTTAATAGCAATTGCCATTGTGCTATGTGCAAAAATGAATTCAACTATTTTGGTTTTGGGATGCTCATGGATGATTCCAAGTTCTGAATGTTGTCTCAGGTACGTAATAAACTCAGAGCAAATATTCCTATAGACTGATGGACTCATTTTATGAAAACGTCATTACTACTGGCATGTTGCTTTAATCTGATCTGTCATGTTTCCTAATCATGGTAGAGACTTTATAGTAAAGTTGCATTTTATAGGAACTTCTGTTGAAAAAACAATTCATTAAGTTTTTTGTGAATTTGCTGAGGTTTAGGTATGCCTTAAACAAGTAAAGATGCAAAAATTTTGTATTTTACAGGCTCCAGGATATTAATGTTTATGTCATTTTTAATAACACATGCACAGATAAAAGGAATTATGTTCCTGTGTATGCTGATCCATTAATGTGACTGCTTGGTTTACATTTGTAATCAGTGAGGAAGGACATGATAAAGAACAGAGGGAGATTAGGACAAAGTGGACACACTTGGGAACACAGCTGAACAGAATCTAACTGATAAGGCAAGGGAAGCAAAATTGAATATCATGCACATGAGACAGGGGACTATGAAAATAAAACAGGATATGACCAATAAACATGCTGAGACAGAGACAAAACTAGAACAGACTGGGCTCGAAACAGAAATAACACAATCATAAGAGAACTCAGAAATGCCAGGGAACAGTGTAATCCTCAAAGGACAAGATAGTGAACTAGAACAGTAAATCATCTCAGATCCAAAAGAAATAAATCACAAGTCAACAACAAAACTCAAAATACTGGGTCAAAGACCCAGGACCACAACAGTTACACTATGTTTTTACCATTTTAGGGGTGAGTACAATAACCTCAGTTTTATCTGAATTTAGAAGCCAGAAATTAGAGGTCATCCAGGTCTTTATGACATTTATGCAGTTTACCTAATTGGTGTGTGTCAACTGGCTTTATGGATAGATAAAACTGGAAGTCATCTGCATAGCATCCATAGAGCGGTTTTAGTAGTTAATGTAAAGTTTCAATAGGGGCCTTGCCCCAGTTATCACATTCATCAGTTATATTGTGGAAATAATGCTTTAATGTACTTCACATCTTTCCCCAGTTTAATACTCATTATTTTTTACTACTCAACAAGCACTCATACAGGTCTCATTCCTAATCAGCCTTGTTTCCATAGGAACCTCTGCCACGAGAACGGCGACAACGCCAGTCTGCAATGCAGAAAAAACCAAAAGCTGATGACACGAGGACTGAGTGTACAACCTGCAAAGGACCAGGCGACAATGAAAACCTTGTGAGGTGAGGTAATGCAAGTGTGTGTGTGTCTCAGTCTCAGAGGTTATTATTCGTGTGTGTGTGTGTGTGTGTGTGTGTGTGTGTGTGTGTGTGTGTGTGTGTGTGTGTCCCATGACGCAACCATATCCTCCTGATGATTAAAGTTCAGTCTTCATTAGGCTCAGGCTGCCTATGCTCTGCAGAATGAGGGGGTTGACGATTTCTTCTCCATAGGCGCTCTATATTGACCTGCCACATACATTTGCACAGTTCATTAAGGCATAATGAACAGCAGAATTTCTTCTACCCCTGATGTCAGGTGTCTAATAAACAGAATTCTTCTTGGCATTTGGCATTCTATGAAAAAAATAATTTAAAAAAGTTGGTAATAATGGGGACCTAGTCAGGACATTGCCCTGTGATGAAACCCTCTGATTTTTTTCCCAATTATTCAGACTTCCCACTGAACACAGTTCCCTTCATGAACATTGTCTTGTTGCTCTAGAGTGCTCATAGACTTGTAACTTTAAGCACCTTATCAGTTTTTAAAAGGTTATGTTGAAATATAACTTTAGCCGTTCTATTGTAAATTCAAAGATGATGCATGAAGTCACTTGTGTTTTTCATTCATTTTTGTAAAACATCTGTCCTAATCGGCGGGTGTTTGTTTATTTGTTGGTGCAAAATCAACATTTGCTTTTTTTCAAGCTTTTGGATAACTTTAGAAAGGGGGGTCTTCAGCATTAATTCCGTAATTTTGCTACAGTTTTATTGCAGTGACTAAATTATAAATTCTCATCTCTTCTACTTTACTCATTGTTTCAGTTCCATCATTGATTTAAGTCATTCAAAAAAAACTTGACACTCAGTGGTCCCTAGTGTGTACCGCTCTTCTTTTTCTTTACTCGGTATAAATAATGTGGATAGTGTGAATTACTATGTGCTCTAGAATTCACTGTCTTCTTTTCAAGATCAGACAAATAGTGAAGCAACAAATGCACATCCTTTAAATTAAAAAAAGTGCAGAAAATTCTATTGTGACTATTAAATACCCCAATGAGTGACAGGAAACAAAGAAGAGTACAAACACTTTTTCGGTGTTTGGATTCTTGTGAGTTGAAATAAAACCATCATCTATCATCCAGTACTTGTACTGGGTTGATTCAGGCATCCTATTATTAACTAGAGTTTTATTCAACAGTTTAAATCTTTAATGTCTTTTCTTTTGCAACAATCTGCTAAGTAGTGTCTGTAGTGTAAAGTATCACACCAATGTAGAATGAATGTTACAAATATTACAGTTTTTCATTCACATTGACATGTCAAATACCTTTTCAGGACCAGTGTCATTTTAACAGATTGGAATGAAAAGCTCAGCACTTGAATACTAAAGTATTTGTGTGTTATTTTTGGTGCTCTTGAGGCAGCATTTGAGTTTCAGGGGTTCTGGTCGGGGTGTGAGGTGTGCTGCCCTGACTCTTTCTATCTTTGCATTGCACAGGTTGTGAGAGCTGGGGCAGCTACCTCACCTCCCATAAGAACTCGGGACAGATGACCGTTGGCTTAGAGAGAGAGAGGCAAATTGAAGCATTTGAAGAATGGCAGTCAAGTCAGACTGAAGAACGAGACCATCACGCCGCCCCACAGCCACCTCTGATCCAAACTGGACCAGCGAAATTGAGCAGATCTGTGTGAATCTAAAACATGGAGCCCTACATGATGAATTGTTGTCAGATACAGTTATATTTCATTTTATTACTATATTTTTATTAGTGTTGGACTCTCAACTGCTTGCACATATGACCATTAACTTATCTTATTACTTGGACACAGCTGCATACAGCAAGACATGTTAGGATTTAAACACTTTTGACAACTGACTAAAATACATGAGCAAAAAAAAAACAAGTAGAAAATGACAGCGCTTACTATTAAGCCACCTGAAATTAACATTTGTAATACATTTGAGTTATCTTTAACGGTTTCATGAAATATTGTCATTACTTCTTCAATGTGTGCTGTATTTCCTTTTGAAAATTGTTTTAGATTAACATTAGACAGTAACAGTGAAACATGAACACCCGTATTTGCTCTGTTCGTTTATATAAAAAAAAAAAAAGCAATTTAATGCAAAGTTCAGTTGCACACTTTGTGGCTTCCTTAAGATTGATTTCAAGTATAATCAGTCGAGTAGGATCAAGCTTTCTCAATTAATAAAGCAGCTAAGTTTGTTTGGTTTAGCGTTCAACTTTGTAAGAAATTCTTAAAGGAAGTCCTGTAGTAAGCTGAATGTGCTGCTGTGGAGCAGTTTAGACTATGTCTCAACGTAACCCTCTCTATGCGTCTAGGCGTACTCCTGAAACCAGCGTTTCGACATGCTTTGCTTTGCTTCTACTCTGGTGTGCCACACATTGACCTGCCTGTGTGACCTATCGGTTCTGGTCAATGGTATCTATTATTAAATATGGTTAACTGGAAACATTCTTGAACGTAGCCTTTTCTAAAGTTGATTGTTGTGTTGTGTGCTGATGAATACTGAGGAGAACAAATATTAAGAAACAGGATTATTATGTACAGAAAATGCAAAATTTCTAACACACAAAGTTTCTGTTGTACCACGTAAAGGAGTAAAGTAATCAACTGTGGTAAGCAGCTGTAGTCGGAAGGAGCTAGTGTAGTTAGCAGTTACCAGTAATAGCACTTAAATATTAGTCCTAATGTCTTTAGTGTCTTTAATGTCTTTACGCATTTAGAAGTCTTCCTTTGTCTCATATCTTGAAGTGACAGTTAAACTGACGTCCTCAGAAAGAAGCGCAGCTTTGTTTGCATGTCTCTGGTGGCCCGAAGTGCTGTCAAAACAATATCTTATTGCTGCTCTCTCAGGGCTTCTGACAAGTGTCAGATTCTGCCCTCAAATGTCACTCCATTGCCTATTTGGGGCCATATATGCATGCTTTTGAGAACAGTTACTGCAGTTGCAGGCATTTTACTGCTGTTTGCTTTTTCCAGAGTTTGTCCAGAAACAGCACCACATGGAGTTTTCTCTTGGGATAAGATTGTAGAATGACCTACTGACTCCTGACCAGTCCTTATCCCATTACTCCTAGTCAGTCTCAAAGACTGCATATCAGTTCTACAGTGCATGGCTATATCAGATCTGTACCATAACTTCAAACTGAAAATTAGTGATGTTGTCTTGTCGCTTTTGAAAAACAGGTAGTCATTTAGTGTGATGCAGTGTACAGTATTTATTAAAAAGGCCAAACATGTCTTCACTTTGTGCCAACATACTTAATTGTAGTAACCTTAAGCTTGTGTTGCCGAGTTCGAACTCTGATTTGTGACGTGTTCGAGAAGTGACTACCATATTTTCTTTATATGGCAAACATTTGTTTACAGATGTGCTTTTAAGGGATTCTTTCTGATTAATTGTGTTTTGTGTTACTGTCATTCTGTATGAAGTAAGAGTGTGAATGTTGCATATGTATTTGTACATGTATATGAAGTGTTTCCTATGGTCTATAGCTCTTGAAAAATAAGCAGAGCTTTAATAAACTCTTGACTTTTTCACCTTATTGTTGCCATGATAAATGACTGTCAGACAGTTAATTAATTGTTGTAAAGCTGCGGCATGGCGGTCCGTTTGTGCATGTAGTGCCCTCTGTCATCTGTGATTTATCGCCTGTGAAGGGGCCTTGTTGGTGGAGGTGGGGGCAGAGGAAATATTGCTTCTTGGCCTACGTAAAGTTTCAACAGATGTGGTTGATTGTGTTATTGCAGTGACAAAATTTTTACGAAACAAAACAAAGACAGTAAAAAAGCAAAAGTAACTACAAACCTTCTATTTGTAGGATGTCAATGTTTTCTTTTTCGGTTTTCATACTACAGCAAATCGTCCACGTTCACAATTAGGTCCGTGGTTGGATAAGCCGAACAATGAAAAGAAAATTAAGAACAAAAGACACTGAAGTCAGCCCTGAAGTCAATAAACTTGTTGCTAACTGTACATTAACTGTAACATAGCATACATGTTATTAAGCCAGCTGATGTCTTTCAGTAATAGGATATAGATATGTCATAGGCCTAATGTTGGCTTATAAGTGAATATTTTCATTACGGAGTAGTAAGTCAAATACAGGCCACTAGAGAGAATACAGAAATGTGTGAGAACCTTGGGCGAAAAGATGGACACAGCCACTATGACAACATTCTTTGATATGTAAAGTCACTATATTGTAGGCTTTGAAATGTATTTTTTAAAATTGATTTATTTATGAGACAAAAGTGACCATATTTGGGCAAGCGAGTGGAATGCTATCAGCTAACACTGCCTTGTTTGGACACACATAGCTGTTAGTCTGCCAGTGCTGTGGTGAAGTGGTTAGTGCTACTACCTCAGAGCGAAAAAGGTTCTTGGTTCGAACCCTGCTTGGAACCATTTTTGTGTAGTACAGGTATTGCAGCTTTCACACAGAATATGAATGTTTTGCTAAATGAAGTTTGTATTCTGAAGTGCTTTGAGTGGTCAGTGAGACTAGAAAAGTGCTATATAAATCGCATTATATTTCATAATCAGTGCAAAACCTGGACCACATATTTCTCGGATACTGTGTTAATATCATTAGTTTCACATCGAGCCGTATTGTTTATCAGACACCTGCAATAAAAATGCTTCATCAGACACTACTAGAACAAACTGGCTGAATCAAAGCATTTCATTCATACGACCTATGTTCCTTCCTTCCTCCATGCACGTCTCTGTGTTTGAGAGAATGTATATATAAAAAACTTCAAACTCGGGTCATCTACCAGAGGTTTGGAAGCTTGAGGGTACTACACGGTATGTTACCTGTTCTTAGACTGTGCTCTTCTGGACAGATGTCTCGGAATCACTCGCCCAGCTTGGCTCACTGCCCTGCGTGCTCCGATTACCACAGGGACCACTGTTACCTTTACCTTCCACATCTTCTCGAGCTCCTCTCTTAGCGCTTGGTATTTCTTGAGATTCTTGTTTTTCTTCTTTATGTTTCTATCACTTGGTATGGCTACATCTATCACTACGGGCTTATGCTTGTCTGCCACTACTATGTCCAGTTCGTTAGCCATCACCAGTTTGTTCTTGTGTATCTGGAAGTCCCACAGGATCTTAGCTTGGTCACTCTCAACCACCATTTTGACTTCATAATTTTAGGGCCGTACTCGACACAGATGTTCCTGTATACTATGCCAGCTGCTTGGTTATGGGGTTCTATATATGTATGTCCTGCCTGCTAGCATCTTGTATCCAGCTGTTGTGTGCTGGACTGTCTCAGGGGGCATCTTTGCATCATAAACAACCAGGGTCTTGCCTGGTGTGGTAAACCCCACACCAGGCAAGACCCTGGTTGTTTCTTAGCTGTCATGATTAGTTTCTATGTGCTGTCCTACCAATAGCTTTATCCAGCCATTGGTAGGATTTCTCAGTATCAGCCACTTGTTCTTTCTCCTCTTCTTTCTCAGGTTTCTGCTGCCTGAGGTATCCACTAACCATGTGGTGAGTTGTGGCCATCTTTTTAATATACTCATGGATCTTTGTTGTCCTCGGTCTTCTTTCTTTGGCTTAGTCTGAGGATGCAAGTCCAAAGACATGCAGTTAGTAAGGGAATTGCCTGTAGGCGGGATGTGAGTGCAAATGGTTGTCTGTTTCCATGTGTTAGCCCTGCGACAGACTGGCGATACATGTATATATGCATATGTATGTGTGTGTCTGTGTGTGTGTATCCCCATACCATTGTTAATAAGAAGAGATTAGCTAAAGAGACCAACACTGTAGCAGGCTCCAGTGTTCAGCATTCAGTTTGAAGGAGTTATTCTGCACAGTATCTTCGACTAGGTCGTGTATCTCTCTTGGACTGAAGGAAAAATTTTAAAAAGATGCGTCTAGGGATCTTATGTGTCACTTTTAAATGTAAGGCAAGCTGGGTTAGGATTTTTTTTACCAGTTGAAAGTATCTCTTGAGATATAGCTCAATTTGTAATGCTGCCATCCTGAATATAAATAAAGAATCAAATTTAGTAGCAGACATTAAAAAAATGCACTGTTTCTGCAGGAGGCTGGGCAGCCTTTGGAGTTCAAACAATATTTGGAAAAGATGTAAGAGGGAAATTCTGGGTTTGAACAGGGTGGCAGCATTAATTTAGGCCTCTCCTTCAGGTGAAACCAACTGACCATGGTGAGCTTTAGATGTCCCATCCATCATCATCAAGTAAAGAGTGTTTTATGGCAGAACAGCAGCCAGCAAACACGACATGATCTTGGCCACAGCTGACTCATGGTTAGGGGATGAGCACGAGGGGTAGAGGAATACAGAGAAAGAAAAGCTAGCACGGAGATTCAAGAAAGGAGTAACCTTTGCGATCATGGGTGCATTCCCATTACTGCTCTGACATTAGATTCAGGAAGATGATTTAATGGTGGCAGTTTGTTTTTGCTGACTTCACCCTTTTCCCCCACATTTAAAACAGAAAACACCAGAGGACTGGGGCTGTGTGGGAGGTGTGGCCAAGGAGCTAAAATCTATTAGTCCCTAGTTTCTTCCCCATCTGTTAGTCCTGTGACTTTGCCACTGTGTGGGTCTGTTGAATGCTCCCGAGAGTTGTCGTGGTTTCCTTCTACTCCATAACTGGTTTGTTCTTGATATCCAGTTAACTTCAGTGTTTGCCTTTTGCCCATTTAATCATTACATCTTGAACCCCAAGGCCATATCAAAACATTATATCTTAACTGATTCCTTCACCTCAGATTGGTTTGATGGATTTACAGTGTACTACAAGGTCTTTGTATTTCTAGACGATTGTCTGTAGCAAATTTCAGACACGAGGACAACATATCTAATGTGAATTCAGTTCTGTTGTCGATTGATACACAGTTTAATGGGGCCCCCTGCTGCAAAATACGAAAATGTTCAGTCAAAAACAAAACACTAGGTGAGGGTTGTATAGATCACTCCTGTTCCTCTCTTCCTATCTCTTCTGTCCCAGCAGTGAATAAGCTGTGGTCAGATAAGCTAATAAAGGGACCTGATCTGACTTAGCTTTTCTATAGGTGCAACTTCAGCAGTCCATTCATTATTTCCTATCTTGTAAAACATTAGCTCTTTTATAATGTTGCATAGACCAAATAGTAGATCAAAAAGTAAAAGGCTTTCTAAGTTCAATAATCAACTGTTCTTTGGAAAGACAGTTGCACACTTTGTTATGGACAAGAGTTAATGGCTGAGTGCTTTGTGTCATATTGATTCCTGTCACATGGACTTTTCCAAGGTAATTGTGTTGCCCGGTTCTGACAAATTCACTTACTTGTTTCAGCCATTTGGGCTCAGACACAAACACACTGTTGCAAAGATTTGAAGTTTTTGAGGTTACAAAACCACTTTCAATACATGATTTCATGGTATTCAGCAGTTGCATAGAAACAATTATCAATACCATGGCAGATTATGTTTTATCGTCACATTTGCTGTTCTAAGTGATTAATTTCTATCATTTTAACTTTTCTCATTATTTTATTTAGTATTTGGGGGGAGTTTAACCGTAGTGATGCTGAATTCAAGACAAAACACTCCTGTGCTCACTTTATTAAACAGAATTCATAGTAGCGTGTTTGTGGCCATTTTCCTAGGGATTCGGCCACACAGAGTGAATGCAGTCCTCTAAAAAACATGAATGCGCTTAGCCTGACATGGAGACCTGAAAGGCAGCAACAGCAGAGTTCACCACCAAGAGGGACAAAAAAAAAATGAACAATCAAAAAAACTGTGACTGCAAGTTTTAATTTTCATTAACACACATATTCACTGTAAAGGGGTTGTGTATCTGAAACAGCCTAACTGCAGCTATAATGGTCCTGTTGGTCAAAAGTATCCCTTTCACCCTTCTTAGTCTCATTTGATCATATGTTACGCTAAATTCAGTACCAAAAATGGATCAGGCTTAAGACTGGATTATACTTGAAATAAATATACTTCACAATATAAATATTTGCTGTGTGTTGGTGAAGGTTTGAAGAGAAAAGGGACAACATAACTTTGGTCAGTACTTTGAAACAAATAAAAAAAAGTGCTTTGTGTACACTTTACTTAAATTACCCCATTATGATACACAAAACATTTATGAGAACACATATTTAAAAGAACAAAAAACAAAAACACAATGTATAAGCTATATAGTAAAACATGTTGTCCTTTTTAGAGTCAGTGTTAATGGAAAGATAATAGTTTGATATCCAAACACAAACCTTATGAAGTGGGCTTTTTATTACATTGCCAGTTATGATCATTTAGCTGAATCAACCTGCTGTCGGCCAATCTAAGATTTTTGTCATAGCTTTTGCTTGGTCTGTTGTGAACAGTATCTTATTGTGGCTAATGTTAGTAAAGTCTGTGTAGAAAATACATGTATAACATTTTAATGTTTACTATTAGATCATGATTATCAAATTTTGGCCACTGACCAGAACGGCTCAGGCATACAATGTATATAAAACACATCACATATTGCTTTTAAGCTTTAAACGTCAGCGTTTTGGCTGAAATGTAGTGTTTTTTTGTTTTTTAACCAGAATTGACTATGTTTGGATGAGAGTTTGTCAATGAACCTAGCTAGATTGCTTAGCAAGAATTCTCTGTAAAATATTTTGCTAATTATAGCTAAGTAATAAACTTATAAAATTGAACCACAGGTTTCTTGGATGGGATGAACTCATCATTAAACTTGATGTAATGTTTTGTCATTTATTTCCTGATCAGCATGATTCAATTTAGTTCTAATGACAAATCAGTGAATATTTCTGCAGGCGATATGATATGATACGATACGGGAGCAATGACACTTCTCTTTAAGAGATCTAGTCAGGACTGTGAGAGTGATTTTGAAGATGTGGACGAGATCAAATGTAACCAACTTGGATTTTGTGGGCCATCAGCCCCGCCTGGTGAGAACCTGTCTCTGGGGACTGATATGAGAACTTCAGAAAAAGATTAAACACCAGATCAAAGTGGACATGAATCGCCAACTGAGAGCAAGACATGTAGCAGACAAAAGCAATCAGTCATGTCCCGTCCATCACCTCACCTCCAATAAGATTACATCAATCAATAATCTCTTATATGACTGATTGGATTTTGTCTGCTTCCAAAGTACAAGGGAGGAGGGGGGGAACTACTCAATTTTCCCAATGATTAAAGCTGGGCCAAATTGCTTTGATAACATCAAAGACCTTGCTGTAGCTCTGTGTGTAAGGGTAATGTTGGCAGGAGATAAAGGCTGATGCTTGCAGGTGACTGGGAAGCAACTGAAAACGACATTCACTATGTGGATCAAACAACAGGGCCACAAACTGACCATTGTACAGCTGAAACCACAGAATGCAGGGAAACATAGAAGAAAGTGTCTATGATCATGCACTCAGGTTTCTGGGCAAATGTTTTAATGACTGACCAATTAAATGTAGTTTTGGGTTGAAGGGGAAACAACAACTAACCATTAAGCCACATCCATCAGCGTGAATATATTTTAAACAAGATTGTATGTCTGCAGGTGCACATCTTGCAACAAACTGATGTGTTCTCGTAGACTTAGGATTAATCCAATTAAAATTGCATGGGAGGGGGCACCGGCTTGTGGAAGCCATAATATTGTCCTGCCATCTTCAGTACAGTGGTAGAAATGGGAATGGTTCTGCCTAATTACATTTTGCATGTGTGGGTGGTCTCTAGCCACATGCATACATAGAACTACTTCAAAGACAGTTTCACTAACACCATCTAAAAAAATAGCAGCGCTTATGCCAAATGAGTTCAGGATATCCTCAACAACCTGCTTCAGTATTGTTGTTATTGGATAGAAGTGAGCTTCACTGACTCATTCACTCGTATTGGACTCCCTTCACAAAGTTTTACAGCCTCCTCCAAAGTGAATATGGGGACACATTTTGACAGTGGAGGTAAATAGCGGATTGACAGTCGCTGTTTACTGCAGATAAACAGCGACCAGAGATGTTTGTCCCACAGCAGCCACTGCAGCAATTGGGGGGGGAAAGAAAACAGAATTCAGTTGACTGCAATCTACTGATATCTCGTGGTGAGATTTTACATAGTGTACCTTTATGAATTTCGCCTTCTCCATACCAGCACCTTGAATAAATATCACAGACACTTTTTTTTAAATAATATTTGAATATTTGATATCAGTACATGAGCTAATACGTTTCTGTAAGTAGACATTCCCAGTGAACTGCTAATACTGACTAATACACAGGTACTTAACAATTCAACTCAAAGTAGTTAGTTCCATTCACTGCTGTGAATAACACTTACTCATTAAAAGCATATTAAAGACCACAAATGGATTTAAGTAAAAGTATGTGAATATGCTACATGACCAAAGGACATTTCAGATGTCTGAAATGATGTGACTATTATAAGTATACATCTTTTTTGTTTTGTTTTTTTGTTAATGGCTTGGTGCACATAACAGAATTAGCATGTATTTTGTTCCATGTTGACTTTGAATGGAGCCATTTAAGAATCCACAATGTCATATAACTGCGTGTATGTTCAGTATAAGCTGTGGGGGAAGACCAAGCATTTTATCCAGTTTGACTGTTTGTTTGTTTTTTTACATGCAGTTTTTATCATGGTGACTCCTGAAATTGAAAATGAAATTATGCCTGTAGGTGTTACCAAGATTAATGCTGAGTGGCAAAACTTTGATATTTGAAATGAAAATGTTAATTAGGGAAACCTATCTTATACAGACATGCTTGTAAAGGTGACATAACCAAAATAATGTATTGATATTAGGCAAGTAGGAAATGCAGTTGAGTCATTCCATGAAAATGGCACAATTTGAGTCCCTCTCACCTCTTATGGTGTATTTCATCTATTGGGTCACCAAACTTTCTATTTAAACAGCTTTACATATATATTTAAATGTACCCTTTAATACAGTGTAAAAAACTAAACTAATTTTTATCTTTTTATGGGAAATAATATAGTTTTTTCATTTGATACCACCTATTTTGTCATGTCCCTCATGGCCTTGATGAAAGTTTACTTTGAAAATACCAAATAAAACTATTTAAAAAGTCAATAAATTTTGGTATCAACCTAAACATCTATTTGTGCTCTTTTGCTGTTAATATTTCTTTTTTTCAAATTTAATTGTTAATTATTCATTAAAATCACAATTATTCCTGTACCTGACTAACCCCTCAACCCCGTTACATGAATGATCCCACCCCCATAAATACAATGGTGTTATCCAGAATTCCATATACATCAGGAAGTGACATCAATGAAGTCTTTTGGACAACAGGACCACAGAGACAGGCAAATTGCTCCATTCTTTTCCTTTATTTTTGTCATTTATCTTGTGATATTGTGGTCGT